>NC_138777.1:6202290-6317290 GCF_965119305.1 Pelophylax lessonae
CAGCTGTAATCGCAGCAAAAGGTGGTGCTACAAAGTATTAACTTAAGGGGGCTGAATAATTTTGCACGCCCAATTTTTCAGTTTTTTATTTGTTAAAAAAGTTTGAAATATCCATTAAATTTCATTCCACTTCATGATTGTGTCCCACTTGTTGTTGATTCTTCACAAAAAATTACAGTTTTATATCTTTATGTTTGAAGCCTGAAATGTGGCAAAAGGTCGAAAAGTTCAAGGGGACCAAATACTTTCACAATGCACTGTATACATACATACATACTTTAGCTTATTTATAGTTATTATATTATAATTCATGATTTTGTGTTTCAAACTTTATCATACCTGAGATGGTATAAAGAAGAACGCACAGTAAAAAAAAAAAATCATATGTAAATAGTTGGTTTGGGCTGCTCGTCCTTAAGAATTACATGCAAAATAATGGTACCGCTTTCAGCACCTAAAATCGGAAACAATCATAACGCCAGGGAGGTTAAGAACATTGCACGTAACCAATATATATATATATAGAGATACTTGTTAATCAGTTTGAACATCAAAGGTATCAATAGTCTGTGCTTTGCTGGATCTCAACACGTTTCGCGAAGACACAGTTTCGCTTCATCAGGAGAAAAAAGCACAGATAATCTATAGGCAAGAAAACGTAGCAACATGAGACAAAGACCCTCCCAAAAAAAAAAATTGTATGTGTTTTATGTACTTATTTTATGTATTCTTTTGCTATCTAAACATGGTAGGTGTGTGTTTTTTTGATATTTGTTTTCTTTTTCAAGCTACATCAGTTTTTAAAGAAACTTTCATATGGAGGGGAAAGAAATGTCCATCACTTTTATAATAAAGAAAATGAATTTGTTACACGTTATATCATTAAAAATTGGATTATCCTTAGCAATGGCACCAATGTGATTAATTGTGTTGGCCACTATGACCCTTGGAAAGAAGGTGACCACCAGTTTCCTATAAATGTGAGACACATCATTTGGAAACACAACAAGAGAGAGGTAGGCAAATTTTTTTTGAAGTTTTATATGTCAGTTACAGTAAGTACAACATCTCCTGTGATTTATTATTAGCATCTGATTATTCTTTGTTTTAGAGTTGTCCAACCCTCAAAGATGCCGATTTGATCTGCTGTCGGTGTATAATATTTATAAAATAGTTTTGGTTGGGCACCAATTTTTGGCATCAGTTACTCACTCTATAATATATATACACTATATTGCCAAAAGTATCGGACAGATCGGACCCCTGACTGACATTTATGACACTTTTGGGGGTACCAGTGACATTACTACAGTAATCAGTGCTATAAATGTGCACTGTTACTGTAAAAATGACACTGGCAGGGAATGGGTTAACTTTATTGGTGATCAGTGGGTTGAATGTATCCCTAGGGGCGTGATTATAGCTGTCAGGGGGTGTGGCTTTTGATGTAACCACAGAGACAACTGATCCTACATAGCAGGATCCTATGATCTCTGCAGTTACACCAGGGGGAATGACAGGCGGCTTTGTTTACATCAGCCGCCTGCCTTTCTCCCTCTCCAGCTGGAGATTGCGAGTGGCCGGCGGACATCGTTGCCACCGGTCACACTTGTGGGGATCCCTGTGAACGAGTGGGGGCGGGAGCGTGCCTCCGGGGGCGTGCGCTCGTCCCCTACAGGCTCCTGGGCGAGCGATGTAGTCCTACGTCGGTTTGCCCAGGAGCGGCTGACTGCCGCAGTAAATAGCAGTTGTGCGGCGGTCAGCAAGTGGTTAAAATGTTTTTAAAATCATATATATATTTTTTTTTTTTACATACTGTCACCAGTTAGTGTCCCTGATCATCGTCACATCAGTCATGTGATGACGCGGTACTGCTTTGGTGATAGTACAGAAAGTAAAACAAATTGTGAAAAAAAAAAAAAAATGTATTTCATTTCCTAATTTTCCCATAAAATTGTGACTAGAAATTACAACTTCAAAAAAACTCATCATGCCTCTTGTTAAACACCTTGGACTGTCTACTTTCCAAAAAATTTGGGGGTATTTGTACAGTCTTGGCTTTTTAGGGCCTCAAGAAATGAAGCCGTCAGTACATCAGGATTGATTGATTTTCGAATATACACTGCTCCAAAAAAATTAAAGGAACACTTTGAAAACTCATCAGATCTGAATGGGGAAAAATATCATGCTGGATATCTATATTGGTATGGACTGGATAATGTGTTAGGATCTATACTGGTATGGACTGGGTAATGTGTTAGGATCTATACTGGTATGGACTGGGTAATGTGTTAGGATCTATACTGGTATGGACTGGGTAATGTGTTAGGATCTATACAGGTATGGACTGGGTAATGTGTTAGGATCTATACTGGTATGGACTGGGTAATGTGTTAGGATGTGTACTGCTATGGACTGGGTAATGTGTTAGGATCTATACTGGTATGGACTGGGTAATGTGTTAGGATCTATATTGGTATGGACTGGGTAATGTGTTAGGATCTATACTGGTATGGACTGAGTAATGTGTTAGGATCTATACTGGTATGGACTGGGTAATGTGTTAGGATGTGTACTGCTATGGACTGGGTAATGTGTTAGGATCTATACTGGTATGGACTGGGTAATGTGTTAGGATCTATACTGGTATGGACTGGGTAATGTGTTAGGATCTATACTGCTATGGACTGGGTAATGTGTTAGGATCTATACTGCTATGGACTGGGTAATGTGTTAGGATCTATACTGCTATGGACTGGGTAATGTGTTAGGATCTATACAGGTATGGACTGGGTAATGTGTTAGGATCTATACTGGTATGGACTGGGTAATGTGTTAGGATGTGTACTGCTATGGACTGGGTAATGTGTTAGGATCTATATTGGTATGGACTGAGTAATGTGTTAGGATCTATACTGGTATGGACTGGGTAATGTGTTAGGATGTGTACTGCTATGGACTGGGTAATGTGTTAGGATCTATACTGCTATGGACTGGGTAATGTGTTAGGATCTATACAGGTATGGACTGGGTAATGTGTTAGGATCTATACTGGTATGGACTGGGTAATGTGTTAGGATGTGTACTGCTATGGACTGGGTAATGTGTTAGGATCTATACTGGTATGGACTGGGTAATGTGTTAGGATCTATATTGGTATGGACTGGGTAATGTGTTAGGATCTATACTGGTATGGACTGAGTAATGTGTTAGGATCTATACTGGTATGGACTGGGTAATGTGTTAGGATCTATACTGGTATGGACTGGGTAATGTGTTAGGATGTGTACTGCTATGGACTGGGTAATGTGTTAGGATCTATACTGCTATGGACTGGGTAATGTGTTAGGATCTATACTGGTATGCCACGCAGTCTTGCCACTGTGTTCTCTAGATCCACGATGTGGGCTTCCAGAGCAACAAGTTGCTCACATCTTGGACAGCAGTATTCGTCCTCGATTCGTTCATTATTCGACATTATTACCCACTACTCTATGGGGATAATGTTAACGACCTGCTCTTCCTTACCTAGTTATTTAGTTTGGTTGATTCGTTCAATTCACATTCGGAATTCGTTGTATTTATTTTTCGAATTTTCTTAAAACTTACCGATTTTTTTCTCGATTCGAAACAATACATTTCGAAGCGGTCAAATCAAATTTTTTTTTTTCGATTTGAATGCGGCAGCCGAGTAGCCAAACATCTGATTGTTATTGATACACTTTGTTCTTGTTTGTATTAGTAATATGTTTATTCAAAATATATGAAGTGTTCTATTTAATAAAAGTAGCATCTTACTTTCAACATTTTACTATTCAGAGGTTTTTAGCCAGCTGAGAAAAAAATAACAAATTGTAAAAAAAAAAAAAAATAATAATTAAACATTTTTTGGTATAATACCATTTTAATACTTTTGAATTATTTGTGATCATCCCTCCTTTTTTGGCCCTGAAAGTCACGCTTGATGTGTTTTGTCTTATATAATTGGGATGATGGCCATTAGTTCATGGTGTTTTGTGAATAAATAATTAAACAATGTAATAAATAATTTAAAACAATTTTAAAATAAAATAATTGTAAATACTTTTAACATTTTTAAAAAAAATAATTAATTTTTTTTTTAAATGTAAAAAATAATTAAAAAGGGCTAATTCACACAGATTCTCTGTTAAGTTTGTGTCCGCTAATAATGATTTTAGTATATTTTTTGTGGAAATATTGTCTTCATATATTTTTTTTTGGGGGGGGGAGGGGGGGCCTGCCAGGTAGGCTGTATGAGGCCCTGCCAGGTAGGCTGTATGGGGCCCTGTGATTTTTAACAGCAGCCCTGGGTAGATTAGCATAATTTATTTTGGGTGTTCCTTAGTTATGTTAGTTAACCACTTCTGGACCGGAAGGATTTGCCCCCTTAAAGCGGAGTTTCGGCCTCAAATACCTTTTTTAACTAAAAATACCCCTATAATAGTAATCCATCGCCCTTTACAGAACCGCTATTCTCATAGTTACAAGGTGTACAGTATTGGATTTTAGTCAAAATCCTACTTTTAAAAACGCTGTCTGGGTGCGGCCATCTTAGACGTGGGCATTTGAATCCGCAGTGTAATCTGCTGTGTCCTTCCTTCTGATTCCAGGGAGTGCTCTGGGAGTTCTTCCTGATTCCACCCTCCTGGGAGTGATGACAAACAGCTCCCAGGATGCAATGCAAAGGCGGAAGTGATGTCGTGGCCGTGGCCACAGAGGGGGGAGAAGGAGGAAGTACAATCAAAAATGCCCTGAAAATAAGGAAAGGATCCCCTGAAAAAAATTGAAAATGCCCAATTGTTGAGCAGCATAGCGAGCACTCCAGGAATCACTAAAGTTGCAAAATAGGCCGGAACTCCGCTTTAATGACCAGGCCATTTTTTGCGATTCGGCACTGCGTTAATTTAATGGACAATTGTGGGGTCGTGCGACGCTGTACCCAAATAAAATTGATGTCCATTTTTCCCCACAAATAGAGCTTTCTTTTGGTGGTATTTCATCACCTCTGTGATTTTTATTTTTGGCGATATAAACAAAAATAGAGCGGCAATTCTGAAAAAAAACACAATAATTTTCACATTTTGCTATACATTCCCAAAAAATGTAAAATTCTAAATTTTTTAACATTTTAGGCCAATTTGTAGACACGGCCGGTCCTCCCTCCTTTGGAAGTCCTCTGGCATTTACACATGCTGCTGTTTAATCGTCCTCACACCGGATGCTGCCATGCTGCATGTCCCATGTCCCTGGCTGCCATTTATGCCGATTCTCAAATTTGTAACCTGTAAGTCTGCGGTGTTTAATAAAGTTGTGTTGCTTTGATCCTACTAACCCCAGCCAGCACCCTGCCTTGTGGAACGTTCCTCTTTGATGGTTATCACAGGAATGAGTGTCACCTTTAGAAGATTTCTTCCTACTTTCTGTTATGCTGACAACACATTATTTATTTTGACCAGATTCCAAGATCTCAGTGTTCAGAAACATGTCTGCCGGGTAGCAGAAAAATGCCAAAATCTGGAATTCACAGCTTCTGCTGCCACGCCTGTGCACTCTGCTCAGATGGTGAAATGTCTAACATCTCCGGTATATTTATATGGAATAGTTTTGGTGATTTTTTTTTAAAGTGGCTTCACAAGCAGAATATTTTCCTACATACACTATATTATCAAAAGTATTGGGACGCCTGCCTTTACACACACATGACCTTTAATGGCATCCCAGTCTTACTCCGTAGGGTTCAATATTGAGTTGGCCCAACCTTTGCAGCTATAACAGCTTCAACTCTTCTGGGAAGGCCGTCCACAAGGTTTAGGAGTGTGTCTATGGGAATGTTTGACCATTCTTCCAGAAGCGCATTTGTGAGGTCAGGCAGAAGGCCTGACTCGCACTCTGCGCAAATTCATCCCAAAGGTGTTCTATCGGGTTGAAGTTGGGACCAGTCAAATTCCTCCACCCAAAACTCACTCATCCATGTCTTTATGGACCTTGCTTTGTACACTAGTCCAAATCATATTTCATCCCAAAGGTGTTCTATTGAGTTGAGGTCAGGACTCTGTGCAGGCCAGTCAAGTTCCTCCACCCCATACTTGCTCATCCATGTCTTTATGGACCTTGCTTTGTGCACTGGTCCAAATCATAATTCATCCCAAAGGTGTTCTGTCGGGTTGAGGTCAGGACTCTGTGTAGGTCACCCAAGTTCCTACAGCCCAAGCTCACTCATCCATGTCTTTATGGACCTTGCTTTGTACACTGGTCCAAATCATAATTCATCCCAAAGGTGTTCTGTCGGGTTGAGGTCAGGACTCTGCGCCGGCCACTCAAGTTCCTCCACCCCAAACTCACTCATCCGTGTCTTTATGGCCCTTGCTTTATACACTGGTCCAAATCATAATTCATCCCAAAGGTGTTCTATCAGGTTGAGGTCAGGACTCTGTGCAGGCCAGTCACGTTCCTCCACCCCAAAGTCGCTTATCCATGTCTTTATGGACCTTGCTTTGTGCACTGGTACGTAGTCATGTTGGAACGGGAAGGGGCCATCGCCAAACTGTTCCCACAAAGTTGGGAGCATGAAATTGTCCAAAATGTCTTGGCATGCTGACGCCTTAAGCGTTCCCTTCACTGGAACCAAGGGGCCAAGCCCAACCATTGAAAAACAACCCCACACTATAATCCCCCCTCCACCAAATGATTTGGGCCAGTGCACAAAGCAAGGTCTATAAAGACATAGGGGGATTATGGTGTGGGGTGTTTTTTTAGGGGTTGGACTTGGCCCCTTATTTCCAGTGAAAGAATCTCTTAGGGCATCAGCATACCTAGACATTTTGGACAATTTCATGCTCCCTACTTTGTGGAAACAGTTTGGGGACGGCCCCTTCCTGATCCAACATGACTGCGCACCAGTGCACAAAGCAAGGTCCATAAAGACATGGATGAGCAAGTTTGGGGTGGAGGAACTTGACTGGCCTGCACAGAGTCCTGACCTCAATTCGATAGAACACCTTTGGGATGAATTAGAGAGCAGACTGTGAACCAGGCCTTCTCTTCCACATCAATGCCTGACCTCACACATCAGCTTCTGGACGAATGGTTAAACATTCCCATAGACACTCCTAAACCTTGTGGACGGCCTTCCAAGAAGAGTTGAAGCTGTTATAGCTGCAAAGGGTGGGCCAACTCAATATTAAACCCTACAGACTAGGACGGGGATGCCATTAAAGTTCATGTGCGTGTAAAGATAGGCGTCTCAATACTTTTGGTAAAATAGTAAATCACTACAGACAAGTGTATAAAGCAAAGACTTATGCCAATGGGCTTTGGGATTTTGTCAATGGATTTAGACTTGCATCAGTTTGAAAGTCTTCTGGATTCAGGATTCAATGACAGGAGAATTGGACTGGTGGTTGGCCTCCTTCTGATCTGAATTTGACTTGCTTTGAGTTTTAGATTCCCATAAAAGTTTATGGTAATGCAAAACCAGCATTAAAGCCCACGGACACCGGTCCTAACAGTCCAAAACACTTGGCCAGTGAGATTCATTGTGGAAGGCCACTGGGATTTTGGGGGTGAAGTAGGGATGGGATACTTTTTACAGAGAAGTTAGGAAGGCAAGATAAGCAAGAATACTTTATACACAGGTTCCCACATCCTTTGGTTCTGCTTTTTTCTTTTATTTATTTATTTTTTAATATTTAGAATTAAATATCCACCTTCTCCAATTACTGACTGCACATACAACCCCCATTTCTTTATACCACCCATCATGCTTGTAGCCCCCTTCCCTCATCATCCACTGCACTTTCTGCTCCCCTTCCCTCATCACCCACCATGACTGCACCCCTCTGTCAGGACCAGGGCCGGACTGACCATCGGGCAGAGCGGGCACATGCCCGGTGGGCCGACCTCCGGGCGCATGTAATTTTGTGTGCCAGTCCCAGACAGTGTCCCTCCCTCCAAGTCCCGTCCCCAGCTGGCCTCTCCGCGGCCGGCCGGCCGGCGCATTACCGCATAGTCTTCTGGCCGGCCGGGTGTCACTGCACCGTCACTGTGTACTGTCCCTAGTCCTAGGCATAGTGGCAGGCTGGCAGCCACCGGGCTGCGCTCACTGGGGCCGGCTCCGCAGGCGCAGCCATCGCCATCCAGCGTAGTTAAGCTCAGGACTGGAGGGGGAGGACTGGCTGTGAAGGGGGTGGAGCTAGAGTCGAGGGGACCCCTTCTGCTTGATCCGGACCTGGCGGGAACAGTGTGCAGCCGCACCGAAGACACCGGCACCCAAGGCCTGCTGCAACTCTGCAAGGTAAGGAAGAAAGGGTACAACACAAACACCCTACTACTCTTTACAAGACACTCTGCTCTGCCTCATCTCATCCATCCCACCTCAGTGCCTCATCTCATCCATCCCACCTCAGTGCCTCATCTCATCCATCCCACCTCAGTGCCTCATCTCATTCATCCCACCTCAGTGCCTCATCTCCTCCATCCCACCTCAGTGCCTCATCTCATCCATCCCACCTCCATCCCACCTCTGTGCCTCATCTCATCCATCCCACCTCAGTGCCTCATCTCATCCATCCCACCTCCATCCCACCTCTGTGCCTCATCTCATCCATCCCACCTCAGTGCCTCATCTCATCCATCCCACCTCCATCCCACCTCTGTGCCTCATCTCATCCATCCCACCTCAGTGCCTCATCTCATCCATTCCACCTCCATCCCACCTCTGTGCCTCATCTCATCCATCCCACCTCTGTGCCTCATCTCATCCATCCCACCTCAGTGCCTCATCTCATCCATCCCACCTCAGTGCCTCATCTCATCCATCCCACCTCCATCCCACCTCTGTGCCTCATCTCATCCATCCCACCTCTGTGCCTCATCTCATCCATCCCACCTCCATCCCACCTCTGTGCCTCATCTCATCCATCCCACCTCAGTGCCTCATCTCATCCATCCCACCTCCAACCCTCTGCTGTGCCTCATCCCATCCATCCCACCTCCAACCCTCTGCTGTGCCTCATCCCATCCATCCCACCTCCAACCCTCTGCTGTGCCTCATCCCATCCATCCCACCTCTAACCCTCTGCTGTGCCTCATCCGATCCATCCCACCTCCAACCCTCTGCTCTGCCTCATCCCATCCATCCCACCTCCACCCCCCTGCTCTGCCTCATCCGATCCATCCCACCTCTACCCCTCTGCTCTGCCTCATCACATCCATCCCACCTCCAACCCTCTGCTCTGCCTCATCCCATCCATCCCACATCCAACCCTCTGCTCTGCCTCATCCCATCCATCCCACCTCCAACCCTCTGATCTGCCTCATCCCATCCATCCCACCTCCACCCCTCTGCTCTGCCTCATCCCATCCATCCCACCTCCAACCTTCTGCTCTGCCTCATCCCATCCATCCCACCTCCACCCCTCTGCTCTGCCTCATCCCATCCATCCCACCTCCAACCCTCTGCTCTGCCTCATCCCATCCATCCCACATCCAACCCTCTGCTCTGCCTCATCCCATCCATCCCACCTCCAACCCTCTGATCTGCCTCATCCCATCCATCCTACCTCCACCCCTCTGTTCTGCCATATCCCATCCATCCCACCTCCAACCCTCTGCTCTGCCTCATCCCATCCATCCCACCTCCAACCCTCTGCTCTTCCTCATCCCATCAATCCCACCTCCAACCCTCTGCTCTGCCTCATCCCATCCATCCCACCTCCACCCCTCTGTTCTGCCTCATCCCATCCATCCCACCTCCAACCCTCTGCTCTTCCTCATCACATCCATCCCACCTCCAACCCTCTGCTCTGCCTCATTCCATCCATCCCACCTCCACCCCTCTGCTCTGCCTCATCCCATCCATCCTACCTCCACCCCTCTGTTCTGCCTCATCCCATCCATCCCACCTCCAACCCTCTGCTCTGCCTCATCACATCCATCCCACCTCCAACCCTCTGCTCTGCCTCATCACATCCATCCCACCGCCATCCCTCTGCTGTGCCTCATCCCATCCATCCAACCGCCATCCCTCTGCTGTGCCTCATCACATCCATCCAACCGCCATCCCTCTGCTGTGCCTCATCCCATCCATCCCACCGCCATCCCTCTGCTCTGCCTCATCCCATCCCACCGCCATCCCTCTGCTCTGCCTCATCCCATCCATCCCACCGCCATCCCTCTGCCTCATCCCATCCCTCCCACCGCCATCCCTCTGCCTGATCCCATCTCTCCCACCGCCATCCCTCTGCCTGATCACATCCCTCCCACGGCCATCCCTCTGTCTGATCTCCACCCCTCCCATGAGGCAGTGGTGATGGGGGGGATAGGGATACCATCAGTAGCGGTGGTGGTGGTGGGGAGGTGGGGATAGGGATGACATCAGTGGCAATGGTGGTGAGGATAGGGATGACATCAGTGGCAGTGAACATTGTCATTCCTATCCCCACCACCACTGCCACTGATGTTATCCCTATCCTTACCACTACTCCCACTGATGTCAACCCTATCCTCAACACTGATGTTATCTCTATCCCAACCACCACTGATGTCATCCCTATCCCCACCACTGCCACTGATGTCATCGCAATCCCCACTGCCACTGATGTCATTCCTATTCCCACTGCCACTGATGTAACCCCTATCCCCACCACCACTGCCACTGATGTCATTCCTATTCCCACTGCCACTGATGTCACCCCTATCCCCAACACCAATGTAACCCCTATCCCCACCACCACCGCCACTGATTTCACCCCTATCCCCACCACCACTGATGTCACCCCTATCCCCACTACCACTGCTACTGATGTCACCCCTATCCCCACCACCACCATACGAAACTACATACAAATTTTGGGGGCGCCTGTGAACAAAAACCTTGATTTTACTACACGTGTAATATATCACCCTGCACACTGGAATGAGAGCAATAATTATAGGATCCTTATTCATGGTAACTCTGAACTGATGACCTCTATGATCTTTAATAGCTTTGCTATATAGGGTACTGAAATGTGTTGCTATTTTTGGGCATGCATAGTCTTAAGGTTTGACACAAACTCATCTTTTATATTTTACCCAAAAATTGGGTAATATATTTTTAATGTACCCTAAAATTACCTGTTATCTCTTAGCCTGGGTTCACACTAAATGCAGACTTCATCTAAATAGCAACCCGTCCATGCAAACAGATTGCGGAGTGTATGTTAGGTTAACGACACCCCGCAATCAGTTTCCAAAACGCAGCGCGATTTGCAGAATCAGATCGCATGGGTGTGCAGGCTATATATAACTAACATAGAGAAACCGGTAGTTGTTCATCAGTGGTCATTTTGTTAAAGAAAAAAAAAATGGGCTGCTCAGCCTAAAATGCCCGGGCCTATTTTTTGTCCCAGTCCGGGCCTGGTCAGGACCTGGAACCCCAGCTAGTGGCATTGTGGTGTGCCCAGAGTGGAAGGTTGTAGTTCCTGTTTCCACCAGAGGGTGTCTCTCAGCAGCCAGCAGATCCCAGCAATTAGGTCTCCACCTGATGCTGGCTGCTGAGAGGTTATTTAATCCCTCCTCTACTATTACCTCTTGCTTCAGTATTACGTCAGGGATACCAACTGCAGGCATCCAGGTGCAGGAACAAACAAGTCTGTGTAGCTGCACTCAGGAAACTGAACCTAGACTGTGTGTCATTGAAGCAAGTTTTATTAAAAGTGGAACAAAACCTATCCAAACACCAGCAAACAGAATACACAGAAAATATGAAGATATAAATAAACTATAAACACAATTCCAAACTAATTGACAGAAAACCTAACTAGCAGAGATCAACAGGGTAAAACTGAAAGGGGCCAGCTACGCACAGGATATAGGCACAAGGCAAGAACAGTATCAGGCAGGAATTAGGCTCAGGATAAAACAGAAAGTGGAATCTGGTTAGCAGGCAAAACACTGAAGCAATAGGTAATAGTAGAGGAGGGACTAAATTCCCTTCCAGCAGCCAGCATTGGCTGGAGACTAATTGCTGGGATCTGCTGGCTTCAAGGAGACACCCGTTGGTCGACACTGGGACTACAACCTTCTACTCTGGGAACCGCAGTGTCACCAGTGTTTTAACACTCCTCCTTTCACCACTGCATCTTTACCCTGCCTCTAATTGCTTCACTAGTATATGTTTTCCACAAATCCTACTACCCACATGTCTGCACCATTTTTGTCTCGCATTACTGCACCTCTGAACACTCTCACTCTGAATGCCACCTTGCCAGCTCACCAATGCAATATAACAGCCCCTCTCCTCAGTCACTACTTGCACCCCAAAACTTGCAGGTTCTTCTCTCTTCAACTGACCCCAATCCTCCATTTCAACCATGCATCATCAGCAATGCACCAGAAGACCTTACCTGCCCCACTGTGCTTACACCCTCCTGTTCTTACCACCAAGCTTGTACCCCCCCCCTTTTAAAACTGCATATTCACTACTCCTCTCACTCTATGCCTGAACCCCTCTACCCTCACCTCACTAGCATACCCATCTCTCACCCCACATTTGCACAAAGCATCACAATAACACTGCATGGCTCTCTCCTTTCCCAGTGTGTCTGTACCCTCTCTGCCACCCAAGCTGTGCACATGTCTTCTAACTTTCATGATCTCCCTGGCTCTCACCCTACACCTGCAGGAAGTGCACCCCCTTGACACCCTGTTCCCCTCCCCTACTGTCCTTTTTTTCTAACACCATGTCTGAACCTCTCCTTCTTACCATGAGCTCAGAACCCCAACCTTGCACATTCTGGGATGGGCACACTTTGTTATGGTAATTTGGAGTGAAGAGAAAATTCTTAAAACCAAACCTTTATTTTTCCATTTGGGACACAGTATAGAATGGTTTAAAGCTCTGTTAGAATTTACAATGTATCTGATGTTCAACAGTTACTAAACTGCAAAGGCTATTCTACTCTCTCCTAGTGACTAGTCAACAAATCTTTATATTTAGTACATGAGAAATCGTTAAGAAAATTTGCATGAAAATGTGAATGTCACATCATAAATTATGTAGAGTTAAAACCACACCAGTCCTTCAAGTTTGAAACAGATATATATATTTTTTTCAGATAGTGAAAAATGCTACAAATGCTCTGATCTCGAGTGGTCCAATGAAATTAAGACTTTATGTATCCCGAAACTAGAAGACTTTCTCTCCTATGAAAATGAAACAATAACTGTAGTGGTTACATCGGTGACTGGCCTGTGCTGTGTGCAATCCGCTATGATACTTGCAGTCTTTATATACTTCCAACACACACCGGTTGTAAAAGCCAATAATAAAAGCCTCAGCTTTGTTCTTCTGGCCTCCATCATTTTAGGATTCCTTTGTGTGTTCCTGTTCTTGGGTCGGCCGGTGGATCTAACCTGCCAACTACGCCAAATATCATTTGGAATTCTCTTCACGGTGGCGGTCTCTTGTGTGTTGGCCAAGACGTTCCTGGTTTGTATCGCTTTCAAAGCCACTACACCTGGAAGTGTGTGGAGGAAACTGGTTGGGGAAAACTTTCCCATCTTCATGATCCTCATTTGTTGCTCTATCCAAGTTATAATCTGTATTAGTTGGTTGACCATCTCTCCTCCCTTCAAGGAATTGGACACAAACTCATACCAGAAAAAGATCATCATTCAGTGTAATGAGGGGTCAGTTATCGGGTTCTACTCTGTCCTGGGATATATGGGGATCCTGGCTGCTGTTAGTTTTATTATAGCTTTTTTTGCAAGAACATTGCCGGACAGTTTTAATGAAGCCAAATACATCACCTTCAGCATGCTGGTGTTCTGCAGTGTCTGGATTGCCATGATCCCGGCCTATCTGAGCACCAAAGGGAAATACACGGTGGCTGTGGAGATTTTTGCAATACTGGTCTCTAATATTGGACTCTTAGGTTGTATATTCTTTCCAAAATGTTATATCATTTTATGCAAACCAAAACTTAACAAAAGAACAAATTTGCTTGAGAGAAAATCAGCATTTGGCATCACCATAAGGTCTAAATGAAACTTATAAATTAAAATAATAATAATAATAATAATAAAGCAATATTTTTTTTCAACCTTAGTATGAGAAGAGCAGAGCATTGCAATTTTTGTAGGTAAAAGGAGACCTATGCCTGTAGTCTAAGCTTCTTTTTTTTTTTTTTAATATATGTATGCATGATGAAAATCCACTTAATATTCTCCAATTAAGATAACTAATATAATAATAAAAAAATAAAAAGCTGTTGGCGCGGCTTGGTTGCCAATTTCGCCTTTCTGGAGGCCCTGGAGGTCCCCATCCCAGATTGGCTGGATTTGCCAACAACTTACGGGAACTCATGCACTGCTTCCCCAAGGCCTCAACGCTCCAGGAGACGATGACTGCAGTCCACAGCGAGAATAGAATCCAGAGACATTCCAACTTTTCCTGAGCCCTAACTGAGGACAGATGCCACAGATACCCTTTGGATGGCCAGGAGTAGAGGCTCTTCTTTCTCCATATGGGTGTCTCCCATTTAGCATATGCTTATCTTTCCGGGCTTTGTGGCAAACTGCCGCAGTGAAGATCTATCTAGACACATCTTCCTATCCTTGTTGCTAGTTTGCCCACGGGCACCCAGTGGATTGGACCCCAAGGGACCATGACGGTCTTTGTTTCTTCTTGGATAGCCTTGGGGGTCCTTCACTGTGTCCCCAGCATAACAATCCAATTGATTTACCATGAATACTTATTGTTGGCTTGTTTTGTATATTACTAATTGTTTGTACGTTAACTATAGCCCGCTGCTTAATGGGGGTCGACACGCTGCATGTGCGCACTATTATAACTGTAACTGAACACTGTGCTTGTGGACTTCCCTCAGTATACGGCTTCCTTCGGTCTTGAACATAGATATCAAATATTCCAGCCGCCCCCATACAAAGCTAGCCGACAACTTAGCTTGTTCTGGAACCTTCTCTTTTATTGAACAGACACACATAATTTATATACAGCATGGAAATCCCCCTCCTGATCAAATTACCCCATCAGGTCAGGGGTTGCCTGACTACATTCTCATATACAGATGAAATAGTATACAGAAATATAATTAACATATCTAAAGAACAACCAACACAAACAGTATACTATTTAAACTCAGCAACTAACAGAGGACAATGATTCAATCCACCTGAGCCAATTAACTAGCAGACGGCCATCCTTGAGCTCCTGGAATACAATACACATTATCATAAGTGTAAACACAGAAGATAACCAATAGATAACAGGTGGGTAGATCAGCATATTCAACAATGTGTAGAAGACAGGTGGTTGAGCTGATGATATTAGCAACTGTTATAAGTCTGACTGTGCGGAGCAGTCTTCATAGGTTTCTTGAGATAAATATTGCTGTCCCATTTGAAATAATCCAAACCATATTCTCAGTGTCCACTAAGTACTTTTTGGTGTATTTTTTTTTTCTTTTTTCTCTCCTCCTAGGAGTGGACATGTGAGCGTGGCGGACTGTTCCGGAAGGTCGTGGACCCTAATGTTATATGACATCCTAGATTATGTTAAGTTCTATGTGTGGATCATTTTGTAGTTTGAAGCGTAATCTTCGGCACATTTATTAGAGTCACACGCAGGTATTCTTACTGAGCCATTACCCGCCCATGTACCCCACAGGGTCAGTTTAAGGTGCCCTTGGAGAATTCCCTTTATTGTTACACATAGTTGTTCATAGTTGAGGTCCCTGCTAAGTTTACAAGTACAGGCTTCCACCTGACAGCACATCTGTGGCTGCTTTGCAGAGACCTTTCCGACACCTCCCCCCATAGGCTGCGCTTTGGTGCGTTAGGCTCTATATAGCCAATCTTAGCATACCTGATACACCCTTTCTCCTATAACTCATCCTTTAATATTGTTAGTAACTTTTTCCTTTTTCCGCTCTCTTCGCCAAATTTCCTTTTTCCTTCTCTTCCCCGCTTTACCCCCTTCCCCCCTCTCTACCCCCCCCCCCCTTTTTTTTCGCCATCCAAGCTCTACGAAGGGAAGATGGTGCCTCCTGTAGCTTCTATTAACCGCCAGCCTGGGAATGGGATAAAATGTACTTCCTTAAATGTTCATGGCTTGACCACGTCGGAAAAATGGTCCAGACTTCTTTTGGATCTCAATCAATTCCGTACCCAGGTAGCTTTCCTACAGGAAACCCACTTCAAACAAGAAGCGGTGCCTAAGTTGTACAAACGCGATTTTCCTTGGGTATATCATGTACCCTAACCTTTGTCTAAGTCCAAAGGAGTCAGCATTTTGATCGCTAAGACTGTCCCCTGTACCCTACATGAGGAACGTGCAGATCCTCAGGGCCGTTACTTGCTCCTAAAAGGCAAAATTGGAACTACCCCAGTGATTCTGCTTAATGTTTACTTTCCCAATTCGGACCACCTCAATTTTCTGTGGTCCTTGGTCCCAATCCTGTTGGAATTCCGGGTGGGCACTTGCATGTTAGGTGGAGATTTTAATTTTGCTCCGAAGCCATTACTAGACGTTTCGAGAGGGACATCTCACCTATTTGTACCTTAAGAAGTTGAAAACTGAATTGTTAATTTTGAACCTGGTTGGCCCTTGGAGAATATTGCACCCAAAAGAGGGATTACACTTAGTATTCCTCGGTACATCATACATATTCCAGGATTGTTTTTTTCGTGATTCAACACAAAGATTTGGCGCTTGTCGCCTCCTCCCAGATTTACCTTATCCCCTTCTATGACCATGCACCAATTCACTTGACCTTGGTATGCAAAGCTGCTTCCTCCAGTCCCCCGACCTGGAGGCTTAATGTTGCAGATTCCGGAAGTTCGTCTTGAACTTGACAAAGTACTATCTGATTTTTTTACGGAAAATGTAGATTTGACCTGGAATCCGGCAACCGTCTGGGAAGCACATAAATGCGTTGTACGGGGCACGTTGTTTCGGATAGGTGCTCAAAAGAAACATGAGAGGTCCAGGCGGATTGATGAGCTTGTTCCTCAAATGCGTCCCTCGACTTATTGCATGGCTCTCTTGAAGGTCAGAGAGGAACAGAATGGTCTACTTTATCAGAAGACCACACAATGCCTGGCCAGGGCCAGACATTCCATATTTGAATTTTCAAATAAACCGGGATCTATGCTAGCAAGAGTCCTGCGTGGACCGAGGAAACGTACCTTTAGCTCACATATCACAGACAGGGAACAAAGGTAAATACTTCTAAAAAAATAGCGAAGGAATTCTGTAGTTTCTATCAGGGGTTGTATAACTCGACCCCCGATACTGTTGCAGACCGGACAGAGTCAGCGAGTGCATACATCCGAGCCTTGGGGATGCTCACACTATCTGTTGAAATCAATAACTCATTAGAATCTGAGATCACGGCTGAGGAATTCAACTTGGCCTTAGCCCAAACAAAACCCCGGAAAGCACCTGGGCCGGATGGATTCACGTTGGCATACTACCACACTTTCTGGACCAAACTGACCCCTCACATCCTGACAGGTTATAATTCTTTAATAGGGGAAGGTTCCATGCCAGTAGACTTATTGAGAGCCTTCATTTCACTTAAACATAAGGAAGGGAAGGACCTGGCCCAGTGTGGGAACTACCGCCCAATTGCTCTACTAAATGTGAATCTAAAACTCTTTTCTAAAATGCTGGCAAACAGGCTCCTACTGCACAGTGGCGGCTGGTGCTCCATGGGCCGGAGGGGGGGGGGGGCGGCAGACCGGACTACACCAGGCTGCACACCATCCCCAACCCCCCGGACCACGGCGAGACAGGGGAGGAGAGGACAGGATAGACAGGACAAACAGACAGACAGGACAGGCAGGACCCCCCCCCCCGCTCACCCACCCTGCCTGGATGCAGCAGCAGGTGGCGGCGGCAGCTTCGGCTTCTTCCCCCTGTCTTTTGCATCTCCTCCCTCCTCCTCCATGCCCAATGGCATGGCTTCTCCTTTCGGCCAATCGGGAATTGGGTCTCAAAACCCGCTTCCTGATTGGCCAGGAGGAGGATCCGTTTGACAATAGCAAATTTTCATTCGCTATTGTCACACAATTGGGTGGGCTCGGGGCGCACTGCTCTGCGCCCCAAGCCCACCTTTTTTTTGACCTGTGAGAGCCTCTGGCTCTAATCACATGGTGAAAAAAAAAAGCCCCATTGAACTCCATGCGTCCGGCGCCCCGCATGTAGATTAGGAGGCCGGACGCATGGATAGGGGGGGCGACACCCCTGCGCCCCATATGACCAGTAGCTACTACTATCGCACATTCTGAAGTTTATACATTTAGATTAGGCAGGTTTTGTGCCATCTCGGGAGGCAAAAGATAATACAGTGTAATGGGGGAAAAAAAGGGTGCGTAAATCAATGAACAGAAGCAGCACTAGAAAATATGTGAAATAAGTAATAAGAAAAATAGTGCGCTCCAAAAATGTGTAGCAACAAAACTGGTTACATAAATACAAATCATGTACAGTGAGGCAAACACAAAAGCCTAATGAATGTCTTTAAGTAGTGGTTGACTTAAAGGTCATAGTCCATAATCAAACATATATATAACGATGATCTTCTGAGAAGTGAAATCCACAACTGAAATGGTGACATGAAAAAGGTGTATCAAATCAACGTTGTGAGTGGCCTCTTCCGTGTAGCCAATACAAAGTGACCTCCTAATAACAGGCAGTGGTGTAGTGATAAAAGGTGACACCCCAGTGGTAAAAATTAACTCTTACCGGAGATAAAGGAGGTAAAATCTTCAAGCTGTTGTGAATAAGGAATCCAGTGTCAGCAAAACTTAAGAGGTAGAGCACTCTCCCTTCCGGATCTTCCTGGACAGGTCCACCTACAGCATCTAGACACGATCTTGGTACGACTCAAAGTGAAGTGACCCAAAATTGATTTCCCATGAGAAAAAAAGGGGGCTAAGTGCATTATCCTTAAAACCAAAATTTAATAAAAGCAAATACACTTACAGCAATCCAAGTGAAATAGATATGACAATAGCTGAAAAATATCACGACCGCCTGCAGAACGGTTCCGTGACCAAGTGACAGCGCGATTAGCTCCTACCGACGTTATATATATGTTTGATTATGGACTATGACCTTTAAGTCAACCACTACTTAAAGACATTCATTAGGCTTTTGTGTTTGCCTCACTGTACATGATTTGTATTTATGTAACCAGTTTTGTTGCTACACATTTTTGGAGCGCACTATTTTTCTTTTTACTTAAGAGATAATACAACTCAGGTTTTTAATCTTATCTAAGCGAACCCGATCTTTGGAATGCTCCTTCCTTTTGCTTTCCACGGACACAGAAAAAGCCCTTTACAGGGTGGCCTGGCACTTTATTTGGGCCACTCTGTCTCACATCTGCTTGGACCCTAACATGCTTCAATAGATCTTGTCACTCTACTCCACCCCTTTGGCAGCGATACGGGTAAACGAATGGTGCTCTGACTTTTTTAACATAGTAAATGGGATGAAACAGGGCTTTCCCCTCTCACCGCTTATTTTTATTTTGACTCTGGAGCCATTTCTCTGCTCCAACAGTGGCAACCCCAATATCGGGGGTAAACAGAAGCCCTCAGTACACCATAAAATAGTAGTTCACACAGACGACTTGATTCTTCTTTTCTCCAATCCACATGTCTCCCTTCCCAATATCCTTGAGGCCCTTGAGGTGCTAATGGGGAATTATCAAATTTCAAGTTAAACTTAGCCAAGTCCGCGGAAAAATCTATACGGTACCTGGGTATAAACATTACTCCTGACCTTGCAAACCTGTATTCCGAAAACCTGCTTCCCATGCTTCAAATATTGAAATCTGAACTTCAACGCTGGCATTCCCTGACTTTGACATGGTTTGGGCGATGTAACGCCTTGAAAATGACTGTTCTCCCAAGGTTACTGTATGTTTTTCAAGCCATGCCAATCCGCATTCCCCCAACTTTCTTCTAACAGCTCTATTCCCTCTTTAGAGAATTCATATGGTCCCATTAAACTCAGAGGATAAAACTGCAGCTTCTGTCTCTGCCCAAAGGGAAAGGGGGCACTGGCCTCCCCAACATATTTTAGTATTATAGAGCAGTGCATCTTTCTAGGGTTGAGGATTGGCATTGTAATATGAGTTCCAAGCAGTGGGTGACTATGGAGATCGAGGATGCCCCTATCCCCCTACTGGCAGCATCATGGCTCACCTTCTCACCCCCTGGGGACATGCAGAAACACCCACTGATTGGCGCAACATTGGCAGAGGTTAGGTCTATCTTCCACACCACGAATATATCACCAGTACTCTCCCCTATAACGTCCATTTTAGGGTAACCCCCGATTTCATTCCTCACTAGTGGCAAGATTAGAGGGCTGAACCAACAAGGAAAATCCTGTCTAATGGATGTATGGCCACAGGGTAGACTTCCTTCCCTCGCAGACATTTCCAGGCTCTCGGATCCACCCCTGGATACCCTGAGCACTAACCAACTTAGACACTTTCTGCAGACTTTTCAGACTCCTCGTAATCTTACGCTATTTGAACCCTTATGTAGGAAGGGGGAACCTTCCAGACAAACACTGTCCTTGTTGTATAGCTAGTTACCAGCTATTTCACTATAGATGAACTGACACTGACATTTACCCGCCACTTGGAAGCTGACCTAAACATTTAATTTACGCCAAAAACAAATGAAGAAAATTCTCTTTTTGGCTCACAAATCTTCCATGGCGAACCAATACCAGGAAGTCAGGTACAAAATTCTTTGAATATGGTACAGAATACCTTTCATACTCCACAAGATGGACGGTGCCATACCCAACATGTGCTGGCGGTGCAATTCAGAAGTTGGTACGATACTTCATACTTTTTGGTCCTGTCCTGGGGCCTTTTTGGAAGGAGGTGACGACCACCGTAAAACACTTGACCTCTGTTGATTTGAAAGTTAATCCAGCTGCATGCCTTCTCCACCTGATGGAAAGACCCCTCCGGATGTTTAAAATATAACATACTATGCAGTTACTCAGCGCAGCAAAGGCTTGCATCCCTGCCTAGTGGAGGCAACCCTGACCACCAACCTGAGTTTTGTGGTATTCTAAAATAAAGGATATCCACCGTATGGAGGAATTGACAGCTACACTCCAAAATTCTGAAGAACAATCCAGAGACAAGTGGATGCTCTGGAGACACTTTACATGTACAGAAGTATATTTACGGGACGTAGCGCGATCTGAAGCCACACTGAGCTGAATGAGGCAGGGGCCCTGATTATCAGGATAAGCCTTTTGCTTCATTATCCTTCAGAGGATGTTTCGTTAGCTTGTGCACTTGTCTTCCCCACCCTTTCTTTTTCTCCCCTTATCTCACCTATTGCCTTTTTAATAATTTATACCTTTTCTGTAAGTACAATTATTACTGGTAGACATCATTGAGACACTCCTACAACATCGCTGGATTGAGATGGGCTCAGGTAAGTATTAGGGAGGCGGCTTCACACATAATTATTTTTATCTCAATGAATAGAATGCCTCTTCTGCCTTTACAACCACTTGAAAGTGCAACATTAAAAATTCACATATGCATTAAATAACATGCTTGGGGATGCCTTAAGGCTGGATGTGGAGTTATGCACCTGTACAATTTACTTCCACAAAAGTGACATTTAGAAAAAAATAAGCTGTTGTCACTAAGTTCCCACCTGGTTTTCTTCGGCTTCTAAAAATATGGCCTGGGGCCTCCCAAAATTCATACCAGACCTTTAGGGATTTTGAAGGGGACTCCATGCCAGTAGGTTTTAAAGATGACAGTACATATTGTTTAAAAATGTGTGCTGTGCCCTAAATAAATGTTGTGGGTCCCTCAAAATTAATGGCAGGCCATGTCCAGCCATGTGTTCTAGATGGCCAGGAAATGGGAGCTCAGTGAGTGTGCATCCCTTCCTGAACCTCATATCCTCAACACTAAGGTGGCACCTCATGGTGGGGCACAAGGGCACCCTCAAAAGGCCATTTGCTCCTCTGTTGATGGGAAGAATGGCCTCATCCCCACATCCATGGCCCAGTGGATGTGGGGGTCTGTTGGGGGACTTATAAGGATCTGGAAGAAAATAGGTGGATATTCTTGTATATTGCCCTCTTGCTAACATTATTTCAATAAGAAATAAAAACAATCACACTGTGAAAAAGCCCTTTATTAGAAAAAATAAAAAAATAAAAAAAAAAGTTCCCCTATACAAAGTAATTGCCAATATCATTGTCCAGCAGTGTAGATCTAATGTCAATCCCAAGAGATGCCTGATGACCTTTTCTCTATTAGTTAACTAGATTGACTTTTTTTTCAAAAACTGACTATGTATCTATGTAACAAAGTCAACAGCTAACTGAACAGAGGTAAACAAGCTCTCAACACCTATAGCAAGCCTTATGTCCATATCAGCAAAATGGTTAAAGCAAATTAACACCAATAAAATGTCATATAAGCCATACCTTTGCACTTCCTGATTACCAGATTATTGTGCTCTCCCCAGCCAATATCTTTCTCTTGTCTCTCCTGCTACCTTCCATATCTTCACTGATGCTCATTACTGACCTTGGCTTGTTCCTGGACTATGCTTTCACTTGATCGCAGCCTGTGACCACTTGGTACTGACCTTTGACTTGTTTACTGACTTCACTTCTTCTTGATCCACTACATGCTATATCTGCAACTGGACCCTGGCCTGCTCACCTCCATGTGAGGTGATCCTGAGGACCATGACCTGGTGCTAACGCGCAGCAAAACATGCAGAAAAACCCATCTACACCATGAGGTACTCTGGTGAATACCATTTAGTGCTTAGCAATATTTTTTATAAATGCCGTATAAAGAAAAGAGGAATCTTTTTAATGTGACTTCAAGAATGACATGGAAAAAACACCAATTATTTAAATAATATGTGTCCTAGATGGCCAGGAATTTGGGACTCAGTGAGTGTGCGTCCCTTCCTGAACCATACCAGGCCTCATGTCCTCAACACTGGGGTGGCACCTCATGGTGGGGCACAAGGGCACCCTTAAAAGGCACCTTGCTCCTCTGTTAATGAGAAGAAGGGCCTCATCCGCACATATCTGGCCCAGTGCATGTGGGGTCTGTGGGGGGAGGGGGACTTATCAGAATCCTTGTATCTTGCCCTCTTGCTAACGTTATTGAGTAGGGGGTATATAGTATCCCTTGTTAGTCACACAAATTAAATTTTAATAGGAAGTAAAAACAACCACATTGTGAAAAAGCCCTTTATTCTAAAAAAGAAATACTAAAAAATGTTCCCCAATACAAATGAATTGCCAATATCGCCGTCCAGCAATGTAGATCTAAGTCAATCACAAGATATGCCTGATGACCTTTTCTCTATTGGTTGAACTAGATGGACTTTTTTTAAAAACTGACTAAACACTTCCTGTGGAAGGACCCTTACCTTGGCCCCAAATTCCAATGAGGAGGTGTGGGTTGTCACAGCTCTCGCCGTGCCATACAGACGACCAGGCGTGGCCGCCGTTAAGTACATTTCAGGGGGTTTGAACCTGGGTACTTTGATGTTCTGGGCCTGTTATCCTGCCTCTGAGCCACACTTCAGCTCATGTGGGTCCAGTCTTGTTTATCTGGCATTGCCTGCAGCACTAGGGGGCTGGACTTTACCTGAGAATGCTCCTGTCTCTCATTGTCCTCCTGAAGCTAATTGCTCATATAAGTAAGTTATAAAACACTGCCTCTCCCTGAGAGCAGGGTCAGTTCATTGTTCCTGGTTGACAGATTTATTGCCTGTGTTCTTGTCTCCTGAGCTTGTTATCCAGACTGACTCCGGCTTCTGACCTTTGCCGCCGCTCCATGTTTATCCTGACTGTGACTACAGTTGTTCCTGGACTATCCTTCCGTTTGTATTCCTGCCATAATGCTAATTGGAGTACTTTTCCTGCAAAACCCCCGTGCACAGATTCACAGCCCAGATGGCTTCCTTACCTGGTCACCTTGGACTGTGGATATCTGCCCTACAGACTCCAAACAAGGTAAGCCCTAACATGGGTGATGTCACCTTTCCTCACTGTTACCTCCTGGGATAGCTAAGTTTAGGTTCTCTAGCCCGTTTTAGAGGCAGTTCTCATGGGATTTTGAGCACCTAGCTATAGCAGGAGGTAACGGTAAGGTCCAAAGATGCCACTCCAGGAAGCATTGGAAGCTAGGGCCTAGATAAATATATATATTTTTTTTTTTTAGCAAAAACTTTATTTTTAAATCCCCTTTGCAAGTGGTTTCAAAAACGGATGAACAAAAGGACCTCAAGTGAAAAATCTTTAGAATCATTTGTACAGTTTTTCTTCTTATGCAATTGGGATTATGCAAATGTTAAACATAGCACTACTCTCAGTCTTATTTTCATTTTATTTTATTTAAAATCTTGAACAACTCCAATAAAAGATAGAGCAGATCACTAGCCATGCTCAGCCTAGGAAACCACGCTGTATGTGATGTGACATAGGGGCTTCATAAATTAAAGCAAATTCTGATTGAGTTCCATCTAATTAATGATCAACGTGGATTTTGTTGTAACATTTGAATGGACACAATTTATCTCAAATTAGGATTTTGTTAAGGTTCATTCACACAGTGCCTGAGATTCCTTTTTTTTTTTTTATTTGGTTTGCTGAATTAACTTACTCTCTTATAACTTATATCTTTGTTTCATTGCCTCGTGTGATATTTAGCAAGACAATGACCACGTTTTGTGTGTTATTTATTTGGTATTTACTTCTATTACTCGCAGGCTCGGCTGCTTTGTGTTCCTGCAGATCTGTGACTCATAATCCGTCGGCAGCCTGTGATTTACAGCTAAGAGATACTTGGGAGGATTTTGGATATTTTCAAACCGGAGATTTTATTATTGGAGGAGTGTTCACGGTGAATTATCATATGATGCCATTAATAAGCAGCTCAAGTGTTACAGCCATAGCATGTGTTAAGTGAGAATTTTGCTCATTGATTTCTTTTTTTTTTTTTCTTTTGTTTTGTTTATGCAAATTCATATTATTAAATTAAGGTTTACATTGTTACAATTGATGGAGACAAATAAATAGGTTTTCAAAAATGTGTTTCTGTATGGATTTTGTAATAAAGGAACGGCAGAGGCAGATAAATAGATGTAAATAATGGTATGTAAGGGGCTCAGCAAGCACGATTGATATTACACGGACATTTCTCAGTTTTTACATTTGGCAATTCTTTTTTTTTTTTTTTTTACAATGCAATGATAATTATTGTTATTTTAGATCAAATTGACAACATTTTAGCCAATACAGTTATAAGTCAGTTTTGCTGGTTTACTGAGCATTATAGATAAGATTGCAAAAAAAAAAAAAAAAGATTGCAATGTGTGAATTAAAAATGAGGTACATTATTATTTTTTTTTTTCAACTATAAGATAAGGCAGGCGATAGTTGCACAGTTAAAAGCCAGAGTCAGCGGGAAGCACATTTATGCTCTTTTAGTAATCCTCTATGGGAGATCGGATGAAAATGGACCGCCTGTCTGTTTTCATCTGATCCGATCCTCCAGACTGATGGAAAAGAGGGTTTCCCTCCGTCTGGATTTCACGGACCACATCGGATCGGATAGCAGCGGGTGTCAACGAATATGTCACTGCTGATATCCACTGCCCCATAGAGCTGCATGGAGCGTCCGATCAGGTCTTCCTGAAAAACTGACAGGGACCGGATCGGAAAACCCGTGTGAAAGGGGCCTAACAGCTTCAACTCTTCTGGGAAGGCCGTCCACAAGGTTTAGGAGTGTGTCTATGGGAATGTCTGACCGTTCTTCCAGAAGCACTGTTGTTGGATGAGAAGTCCTGGCTTGCAGTCTCCACTCTTATTTATCCCAAAGGTGTTCTATCGGGTTGAGGTCAGGACTCTGTGCAGGCCAGTAAAGTTCCTCCACCCCAAACTCGCTAATCCATGTCTTCATGGGCCATGCTTTGTGCACTGGTGGGCAGTCAAGGGGCCATCCCCAAACTCCTCCCACAAAGTTGGGAGCATGAAATTGTCCAAAATGTCTTGGTATGCTGATGCCTTAGGAGTTCCCTTCACTGGAACTAAGGGGCCAAGCCCAACCCCTGAAAAACAACCCCCACACCATAATCCCCCCTCCACCAAATGATTTGGACCAGTGCACAAAGCAAGGTCTATAAAGACATGGATGAGTGAGTTTGGGGTGGAGGAACATGACCGGCCTGCACAGAGTCCTGACCTCAACCTGATAGAACACCTTTGGGATGAAATAGTGTGGAGACGTGAGCCAGGCCTTCTCGTCCAACATCAGTGCCTGAGCTCACAAATGCGCTTCTGGAAGAATGGTCAAATATTTTCATAGACACACTCCTAAACCTTGTGGACAGCCTTCCCAGAAGAGTTGAAGCTGTTATAGCTGCAAAGGGTGGGCCAACTCAATATTGAACCCTACGGACTAAGACTGGGATGCCATTAAAGTTCATGTGTGTGTAAAGGCAGGCGTCCCAATACTTTTGACAATATAGTTTAATTATTTAAATATGAATTTAACCACTTCTGGACCGGAAGGATTTTCCCCCTTAATGACCAGGCCATTTTTTGCGATTCGGCACTGCGTTACTTTAACTGACAATTGCGCGGTCGTGCGACGCTGTACCCAAATACAATTGATGTCCTTTTTTCCCCCGATAATAGAGGTTTCTTTTGATGGTATTTGATCACCTCTGCAGTTTTTTTATTTTTTGCGCTATAAACAAAAAAAAGCGACAATTCAGAAAAAAAAAAAAAAAACAATATTTTTCATATTCTGCTATATAATATTTCCAAAATTAAGAATACAATTTTTTTCATCATTTTAGACCAATTTCTGCTCTGCCACATATTTTTTTGGTAAAAAAATCCCAATAAGTGTAATTTTGATTTGATTGGTTTGCGCAAAAATTTATCGCGTCTACAAACTAGGGGAAAGATTTATGTCATTTTTATTTTTTATTCACTAGTAATGGCGCAGATAAGCGATTTTTTTTTTGGGACTGCGACATTGCGGCGGACAGATCGGACCCCTAAATTACATTTTTGACACTTTTGGGGGTACCAGTGACATTACTACAGTAATCAGTGCTAAAAAAATGCACTGTCACTGGAATAATGACACTGGCAGGGAAGGGGTTAACCTAGGGGTGATCAAAGGGTTAAGTGTGAGTCTAGGGGAGTGTTTTCTAACTGTGGGGGGGGGGGAAGGATTTGTGAAATGATCATAGAGACCTGTGTTCCTATATAGAAGGATCACAGGCACTCTGTGTTCATGCCAGAGAGAACAACGGTTAGTTGTGTTTAAAACAGCAGACCGTCATTCTATTCCAGCGGGGAGAGATCCCCGCTGCCTAGTGGGGGCGGGCCCGTGCCGCCAGCGTCGCGCGGTAGCCACCAGTAGAGCTCCCGCGGATTGCCGCACAGGTACGGCGATTCACCGAGCCAGCCTGCTGCAGTAGGTCGGCAAGTGATTAAACAAAAGCTTAAGCAACCATGTTATGATGGACTTAAAAAATGCCCCCTTCATCGGGGCATGATAAACCTTGGGAAAGCCTGGGATTTACAGCGGGTGATGGCGAGAGGGGGAGGCCCTTCACAGTGTTGTAAAAGAAATTAGGCAGCTGTAGGGCCGCCTGCACCACTTTTACAAAACAGCAGATCACTGGCTGAAACAATGGCTGCAGCTGCAGTCATGATCTTGTAATAACCACAGGAAGGAACTTTCTTTACGTCTGTCCATCAATCAGCAAGTGTTCAATCTATCACATTTTTCATTGGTTCCTTTGTATATACTTTATACATGTTCCCTTCACAGCCCCGTCCCTCATTACTATAAAAACCTACTTGCATTCTTCTTCGGCATTGAAGTAATGAATGAAAATTTTCGGGAGCTGCAGAACATTTCTCTGGGATATCACATTTATGATTCCTGCGGCGATGCAAATAAAGCTGTAAAAAGCGTCCTGCAGATATTATCCGGGCCGGGGAGAACCGTCCCCAACTATTCCTGTATGAAACAAGACCGGATCATCGGATTTATCGGAGATCATCACTCCAGGACAACCATACCTATAGCTCAGGTATTGAGCGTCTACAGGTACACTCAGGTGAGCATTTCCTTTTACATCAGTGAACTCAATGCTAACAATTTCTACTGAGTCATCCAAAAGCTGAACAGCTAAATATGTTTTAGATATAGATACATGGAAGCCATGTTACCTGTGTAGCACTGCCCCCTTGAGTACTGCCAGATGTCACACTTACGGGTCCGACCCTGAGTTACCATTCGCAACCTTGACATGCATAGTCTCTCTTTTTTCCTTCTTGGCTCATCCAATAATCAGTCCAAGGGTATGTAGTTGTTTTTGTGTTTATTTATAAATTAGAGTTGGGAGAAGGGAATAGTGGGATACTCCGAATTAACTATTCACAATATCGGAGGACTTCTATCTCTCGGTACAGCCAGGCTGTTGATCAACCTTGCCACTGAGGTGGATTTAGCTTTAAGTCTCTTTCCTAAGATGACTTGATGAACTAAGGTTATCTTCAGGACACTCTCCTCAGTATCCTTTTTCTCAACTGCCGACACCCGCCCACTGACCATCCTACTCCTGGGGTGGCCCCCCTCAGGTCAGGCCACTTGACACGAGCCCCTGTACTCACGATACTGATTTTCTAAGGTCTCCAGTGTCTCTCACTCAGTCAGCTCTCCTGGACCTCTGGGTTCAGCTCCGTTCCTCCGAGGCTGGAACTCTGCTTTAAGTCTCTTTCCTAAGATGGCTTGATGAACTAAGGTTATCTTCAGGACAGTCTCCTCAGTATCCTCTATCTCAACTGCTGACACCCGTCCACTGACTATCCTACATGTGGGGTGGCCCCCCTCAGGTCAGGCCCCTTGACACAAGCCCCTGTACTCACAATACTGTTTTTCTAGGGTCTCTAGTGTCTCTGCCCTCAGTCAGTTCTCCTGGACCTCTGGGTTCAGCTCCGTTCCTCTGAGGACGGAACTCCGCTTTAAGTCTCTTTCCTAAGATGGCTTGATGAACTAAGGTTATCTTCAAGACACTCTCCTCAGTATCCTCTATCTCAACTGCTGACACCCGTCCACTGACTATCCTATCCGACCTCTGGGTTCAGCTCCGTTCCTCTGAGGACGGAACTCCGCTTTAAGTCTCTTTCCTAAGATGGCTTGATGAACTAAGGTTATCTTCAGGACAGTCTCCTCAGTATCCTCTATCTCAACTGCTGACACCCGTCCACTGACTATCCTACATGTGGGGTGGCCCCCCTCAGGTCAGGCCCCTTGACACAAGCCCCTGTACTCACGATACTGTTTTTCTAGGGTCTCTACTGTCTCTGCCCTCAGTCAGTTCTCCTGGACCTCTGGGTTCAGCTCCGCTCCTCTGAGGCCGGAACTCCGCTTTAAGTCTCTTTCCTAAGATGGCTTGATGAACTAAGGTTATCTTCAGGACACTCTCCTCAGTATCCTCTATCTCAACTGCCGACACCTGTCCACTGATTATCCTACATGTGGGGTGGCCCCCCTAAGGTCAGGCCCCTTGACACAAGCCCCTGCACTCTGGCCCTCAGGACAACCTCCTGAAACCATGTGCCACTGCTACAGAGGAGGAGACAGCCGCCACCCTCCAGGACTCTGTTCACCAGCCAAAGACCCTGCAGCACATGTGCTCCTGGCTTTTATACTGTATCCCAGCATGCACTGAGGTGACCTGCCCTCTGCCAATCACCAGGACTGTACCAAAGCCTATGAATCCATTTGTCAGGTTTCCTCCCACTGTGCAACATGCCTCCCTATTGGACCAGTATGAAACAATGAATCACACACTGAGCACAATGAGCAGGTATCACTCACAGATCCTGCACTCTAATAGGCAGAGAGCAATATAGATTTGCCTGCAGCTCCTCTGATAGGCAGACAGAGCCAAAAACTATACTCTCTCACTAGCACCTACCTAGGAGGGTGCTACACTCACCCCCCACCAAACGAGCCATGTCCTCACTAGCACCTACCTAGGAGGGTGCTACACTCACCCCCCACCAAACGAGCCATGTCCTCACTAGCACCTACCTAGGAGGGTGCTACACCTGCTAAATGATTCGTTTTTCTGTCCATCCAATCCTGAGATTTACACAGCCCTGCCACACATTACAGCCAGACTAAAGACCTGACTTGTCTCTGCTGCAGTACAAGAAACAGATTGGTCACCTTCCCACCCCCAACCTGTGATTGAACCATGAAAGAGTAGCAAATGAACCTCAACTCTCATCTCCTTGTCTATGTCAGCAAGGTTTTGATCAGCACATATGCATACAGCACATCTGATTGGCCCTTAGTGTTACTCCCAGGGCTGCTGTTAGAAATGATGGGGCCCTGTACAGCCTACCTGGCAGCGCCTCCCCAATATGTCAAGACAATATTTTCACTAAAATATACTAAAATCATTATTAGCGGACACAAACATAACAGAGAACCTGTGTGAATTAACCCTTTTTAATTGTTTTTTTACATTTTTCAAAATTATTATTATTTATTTTAATTAAATTTATTTATTTTATTTCTATTTTACAATTTTTTTATTACAATCTTTTTGATTGTTATTTATTTATTTTTTTTACAATTTTTTTTTTACAGGACGTGGAAGCCTGCAGCGCTGTGGGGGGCACAGTAAAAGGGGGGCCCAGGGGGGGGGGGTGAATCAGGAGCAGGCAGAACAGGGAGGGGGGATCGGTGTCTGAGAAACAATTACAGGAATGATGCCCTGTGTCAGTGTCTCTCCCTGCAGCAGCTGAAAGCTGGCAGGAGGAGGAGAAACTGGCTTTCAGCTGCACAGGGCTCTCTGAAGCAGTAATTGTTTTAATTGCCCCTCAACCCAACCGCACCGATTTCCTGTGCTGTTGGGGCCCCTCTGTGTGCCCAGGTCCCCTACAGGAGGGCTGGTGCCCCCCCCCCCCCATCAGCGACCCTGGTTACTCCTCCCTTTTCCAGTCTGAGCCCAGCTGTACAGCAGATTGTAAGAGGCTTATACTAAGTCAATCTTAGGTAAACTAGTTGCATTTAAAGATAATCATTTCTGCTAAATACATACCTGCATTCATCAGGGTTTATGTTTTATATCTGCCTGGCATTTATATTTAATCCCGAACTCCAGGAATGTGTGCACAAGAAAAATGTAATCCGCTCCACAATCTGTAACAGTCTGGCCGCTGGTGAAACATTGGCTACATGTGTTAAAATGGACACCAGAGGGCGCGTCTAAGTGGAGCTAGTTAGCATTTATAATTTAAAACAGTGAAAAATGCACTCACAATTACTAAGACGTATAAGGCATATCTTAACCACTGTAACCCCGGAGGATTTGGCTGCTCAAAGACCAGGCCCTATTTTGCGATTCGGCACTGCGTGACTTTAACGGACAATTGCATGGTCGTGCGACGCTGTACCCAAATGAAATTGACGTCCTTTTTATCCCACAAACAGAGCTTTCCTTTTGTGGTATTTGATCACCTGTGTGATTTTTATTTTTTGCGCTATAAACAAAAAAAAGAACGACAATTTTGAAAAAATAACAATATTTTTCACATTTTTTTTTTTATATGAAATTCTCAAAAAAAAATGTAAAAATCTAAATTTTGAACATTTTAGGCCAATTTGTTTTCTGCTACATATTTTTGGTAAAAAAAAATCACAATAAGCGTATTTTGATTGGTTTGTGCAAAAGTTATTGCGTTTACTAACTACGGGAAAGATTTATGTAATTTTTATTGTTTTGTTTTTTTAACTAGTAATGGCGGCGATCTGCAAATTTTTTTGCAGGACTGCGACATTGCGGCGGACAGATCGGACCCTTGACTGACATTTTTGATACTTTTGGGGGTACCAGTGACATTTCTATAGTAATCAGTGCTATAAATATGCACTGTTACTGTAATAATGACACTGGCAGGGAAGGGGTTAACTTTATTGGTGATCAAGGGGTTAAGTGTGTCCCTAGGGGTGTGATTCTAACTGTTAGGGGGCATGGCTAGTGAAGTAACCACAGAGACATACGATCCTACATAGCAGGATCGCATGGCCTCTGTGCCTACTTCAGGGAGAATGACAGTTGGTTGTGTTTACATCAGCCGTCTGTCTTTCTCCCTCTCCTGCGGGAGATCGTGAGTGGCCGGCGGACATCGGAGCCACCGGTCACACGCGCTGGCTCAGCAGGGTACGAGTGGGGGCGGGAGCGTGCCGCCGCCGGCGCGCTTGCCCCTTACAGGCTCGTGGGCGAGCGACGTAGGTCTACGTCGCTTTGCCTGTAGGGGGCTGACTGCCGCAGTAAATAGTCGTGCGGCGATCGGCAAGTGGTTAAAACCAAGGGAAGTCCTCCCAGGAACCCAGACTGAACTACAGCAATGGAGGGAGGTGTAGAGAGAAGCTGCCTGCAGCAAATAGAGCTACAGCAACACCAGAGCCAGTTTGACAGCATGGAAATATTCCAGGATGACGTCAGATGCCGGGTGCATGGAAAGGGGGGTGTTACTGTCTTCAAACGTATAGCCACACCCTCGGCATCTGACATCATTTTGGAATATTCCCATGCAGTCATACTGGCTCTGCTGCTGTTGTAGCTCTATATGCTGCATGTAGCTTCTCTTCCTGGATTGCTGCAGTTTGGCCCTGAGAGGACTTCCCTTGGTTTTAAAAAAATATCCTTCTTTCATTTTACTAAGAGCCGGTTCCCACTGGGGCGACTTGTCAGTCTCCCCTTCTATTCGTAGAAGTAATGCTCAGCTCCACGATAATATGCTCCTGAAGAAGCGCGAACGAACACGAAATATATTGAGCTAGATCAACTAACAACCATTTGGCTAAGTTGCGCTAGTAAGTACTAAATCGACAAATAATCATCAGATAAAGCACAATATTGATAGTCCACAATGATAACAAGTCTGTATCCAAATGGCAGGCACAGTCCAAATTTCAAAATTCCAGGATCAGATGAATAAACCAACGTTCATATCTCCTTACCAGAAAGCGGAATGGAGTTCGCACAAAAACTCAAATCAGATCAGTTCACCCAGCCTCCAATCGGTATGTTCAGATATTCCTCACATCCACAGGTGATAGTCATATATGGAAGAAAAATTGAAACTCCATAGCATAATACTGTTAAATATTAATGGATCACCCTGAGGAGTGCACACCGTCACCAGAAGGCTAATAGTATAAAGCACCAGCACCCTTAAGTCCCAAATGCTTACCAGATGGTAAATATTTTGTAATAAGTAAGGAATGGAAGTGACACACAGAGACCTCTCCCGACACCACTGCCTCTTACCAGATTTTAGTAGGTTCAAGCCAAACAGTCCGTCGTCCGGTCCTCGGAGCCAATAACTCTAAAGATCACTCCAAAGCAAGATAGGGTTCACCCTCAAACACAGATGGAATTGGGTCGACCAGCCTCAGATGAAAGTGCTCAGGTTCGCCTCACATCAATCAATGGTTAGTCATATGTGGGAAAAATAAACTCCATAGCATAATACTGTTATTGCTTGAAAGTCACCCTAAGAGGTGCACACCATCACCAGAGTCCCCAGGCAGAGCACCAACACCCCTATGCACCAAATGCTTACCAGATAGATAAAGCCTTAAGTGAAAAAAGAGGGAATATACACAGAGGACCTCTCCCAGCACCACTGCCGCTTACCAGACTGCAATGGGTTAAAGCCACTCTCTCCAAAACCAATCCTTGGAGCAGGTATCACCGGGAGGATATTCTTAAACTGGCTCAATCGTGTCTCTGTTTCTCCTGGATACAGACGAGAGATTATCGATGAAAAAGCTGTGGCTGTAATCTCATATAAATCCGCTGTGGGGCGCTGAGACGGCAGCGAAATAAACACTCCCTCTCCTTGGCAGTCTACAGTCTTTCCTGTAGACTGCCAAGGAGAGGGAGTGTTTATTTCGCTGCCGTCTCAGCGCCCCACAGCGGATTTATATGAGATTACAGCCACAGCTTTTTCATCGATAATCTCTCGTCTGTATCCAGGAGAAACAGAGACACGATTGAGCCAGTTTAAGAATATCCTCCCGGTGATACCTGCTCCAAGGATTGGCTTTTGGAGAGAGTGGCTTTAACCCATTGCAGTCTGGTAAGCGGCAGTGGTGCTGGGAGAGGTCCTCTGTGTATATTCCCTCTTTTTTCACTTAAGGCTTTATCTATCTGGTAAGCATTTGGTGCATAGGGGTGTTGGTGCTCTGCCTGGGGACTCTGGTGATGGTGTGCACCTCTTAGGGTGACTTTCAAGCAATAACAGTATTATGCTATGGAGTTTATTTTTCCCACATATGACTAACCATTGATTGATGTGAGGCGAACCTGAGCACTTTCATCTGAGGCTGGTCGACCCAATTCCATCTGTGTTTGAGGGTGAACCCTATCTTGCTTTGGAGTGATCTTTAGAGTTATTGGCTCCGAGGACCAAACGACGGACTGTTTGGCTTAAACCTACTAAAACCTGGTAAGAGGCAGTGGTGTCGGGAGAGGTCTCTGTGTGTCACTTCCATTCCTTATTACAAAATATTTACCATCTGGTAAGCATTTGGGACTTAAGGGTGCTGGTGCTTTATACTATTAGCCTTCTGGTGATGGTGTGCACTCCTCAGGGTGATCCATTAATATTTAACAGTATTATGCTATGGAGTTTCAATTTTTCTTCCATATATGACTATCACCTGTGGATGTGAGGAATATCTGAACATACCGATTGGAGGCTGGGTGAACTGATCTGATTTGAGTTTTTGTGCGAACTCCATTCCACTTTCTGGTAAGGAGATATGAACGTTGGTTTATTCATCTGATACTGGAATTTTGAAATTTGGACTGTGCCTGCCATTTGGATACAGACTTGTTATCATTGTGGACTATCAATATTGTGCTTTATCTGATGATTATTTGTCGATTTAGTACTTACTAGCGCAACTTAGCCCTTTACATACTTACTTTTGCTTGTCACAATTTAAGTTGCTGCTGTGTTTTATTAGTTAGCGCAGTTATATTTTCCTTTTTTACTAAAAACCATTTGGACCAGGGGCAGACTGGCAACTTTCAGCCCATGGGGCAAGTACAAACCAGAGGCCCATGGTGCAATGAATTGGCCCCCCCTCTCCCTCTTCCTGTCCTTCTCCTGACCCCCATTCCAGGCTGAAGCTTCGCTCCTGGTACTCTCTACTCACCAACTGAATCCCGGTTTTCGAGGAGGAGAGTCTCCAGTGGGGCATTAAACTGGCCTCTGCTCAGACACAGTTTACACCATCCATGCTGTGGGGGGAGGAGGCCTGGGTTCTGTCCTTGTCTTCAACCCGCACCCAGTAGGTCAGCACAGGGTCTTTTTACTTCTCTTCACCAGGAATCCTTTAGGCATGTCTGTAGCAGAAAGGGGTGCAGCTTTTTTTACGAGGCATCAGAGCGGCCCAGGGAGTAATTGCACCCCTGCCCCCTGGCCCAATCCTTCCCTGAGTTTGACCCACCACTTGGGTACTTGCCACCCCTACTTTTCCTACATTTATGGCTTTTAGACAATTACAGCACAATTTTCCTTTGGAGTAGGATACTCTATATCCAGGTTTTATGGTCCATCTTGGTGCTGGGCTTAGTATTTGAGGGAGTTCTGTTTTTTTTAATTTAATTTGTTGTAATGAATATTTGTTTAATTTGTTTTAATGAATTTTTAATAAAGCATTATTTTTAAGCAATTATTGTTTTGTAAGGTTATGTTGTGCCACTAAAGTCCATCTATTTTTCACTCGTTCCATGTAATTTAGGATGAGGTGCAGTTTACCCTAGTAGTGTCCACAGTGCCACTCTGTGGTGACTCCCAGTTCATTCTATCCTCTTTACCATATGGCAATAGGATCAAAGGAAGCTTTGATGTGTCCTTGACCAGGATGTAATCTCCACCCACCCCTTTAGTCCCCCTTCCTCACAGTGGGTAAGAACTCCAAAATGAATACAGAAGATAGGAAACAAAAACAGAGAACAGACTCCACATAGCATAAAAATGTATGGTAGCCTTTATTTAGAGCCCATAAGGGGGGGGGGGCTAAGCATAAACCATTAAAAACTCTCTCCCGTGCGGACTCCCACACTAAACAGTGGGAGCAGTATAAGCCAGAAACCAACAGAGTGGCGGCGTGCGTTCCACCTACAATGAAGTACGTCACAGCGTGTGTCCCATCTTGACGTGTTTCGTCATCAGTGTGACGTCTTCAGAAAAGCCATTTAATGCCTTTTTTTTCCACTCCGTAGATCAGTTATGGTTCTACAAGTTACGAGTTAAGCAACAGGGAACTGTATCCAAATTTCTTCCGAGCTGTCCAAAATTACCGAACCATCTATTCAATTCTCTCTAATCTGATGAAACTCTTGGGCTGGACTTGGGTTGGAGTTCTGGCCTCAAATGACGACAGCGGAGAAAAGGAATTTCAGGAGTTGAACAATATTATGGCAAGTGAAGGGATCTGCATTGCATTCAATATAAAGATCGACCTTGAGCTTTTTAGAGAGAGTGGATTTATTGAAAAAAAAATTGAAATAATTACAAAATCATCAGCCCATGTTATTATAATTTGTGGTTCAAATTCCCACCCAATGAATTTTTTTTTAAACATCTTGAACATTTATTTAAGTGACCGAACCTTGATCCTTCAACCATCTTGGGCAGCTCAGAGTTTTCTTATAAGCTATTACAGAAAAATATTTAACGGGAGCTTGGCGCTTGATGTCATGAATTTAGAAGTCCCAGACATGTCAGATTTTTTAAACAACTTTACGCGTATAAAATATCCAAACGACATGTTACTTGAAAACCTCTGGATGGCCTTCAAGAATTGCTTGTCCAATGACCCAGTGAAGAATCTATTTTATGGACGTTATTACAACCGATCGTTTCATAACTGCACTGGGAAAGAACCAGTCACATTAATTACTAGTTTTAACCAATCTGGACTCTTCCCTCAAGTATATGTCTCTGTCTACACCATGGCCAGTGCCCTAAATGAATTATTACTTCTCGGTCAAACTTTGAAAGGGAAGAACATTCTGTTTTCTACTATTAAGAATCAAGTAAATACATTTTTTCCCCCAAAAACAATGTATTTTGAAAAAAAAATTGATCCCTTTTTTAATTGGTGTAACAAAAAGTATTTTTTTTTCACATAAGTTTAACCACTTCCTCTATGTCTCTATGACTCTCGGAGGCCCGGGCGTGACGTGATGACGTCACACCTGGCCTGGCAGTTTTCAATACTGCCGCAATCTCGGCTGAATAGCCAAGATCGTTTTTTTGTTTTTTTTCAGGCTTTCTAGCCTGTAGGAGAGATCTGAGTTCTTATTGACCCCAGATCTCCCCATAAAGAGGACCTGTCATTCACTTATTCCTATTACAAGGGATGTTTACATTCCTTGTAATAGGAGTAAAAGTGATTAAAAAAAATAAATTAAGGGAAAGTGTAAAAATAAAAAATAAAAATAAAATAAGCAATAAAAAAAAATGTAAAGTGCCCCCGTCCCCGTGTGCTCTCACGCAGAAGCGAACGCATGCGTACGTCACATGCCCCATATGTAAACAGCGTTTAATCCATACATGTGAGGTATCGCCATGAACGTTAGAGAGGGAGCAACAATTCCAGCCCAAGACCTCCACTGTAACCCTAAACTGGTAATCAGTAAAAATTTTTAAAGCGTCACCTATAGAGATTTTTAAGTACCGGCGTCATTCCACGAGTGTGCGCAATTTTAAAGCATGACATGTTAGGTATTTATTTACTTGTAACTCGGCGTTACATCATCTTTCACATTATACAAAAAATTGGGCTAACATTATTGTTTTGTTTTTTTTAAATTCACAAAACAGTTTTTTTCCCCAAAAACGCGTTTAAAAAAAATTTCTGCACAAATACCATGTGACATAAAAAGTTTTATGAGTTTTTAATGATTTTATTCATTAGGGTCTCTGCTAAAAATAAAATATATAATATTTGGGGGTTCCGAGTAATTTTCTAGCAAAAAAATTATGATTTTTACATGTAGGAGCGGAGTGCCAGAAATCGCCCGGTAAGGAAGTGGTTAAGCCAAGTTGCTTTTAGACGGGTCGCTCAATATGGTAATTTATTTATATATCTATATATAAATTTATATTTGTATTCATATGTGTATACTTACATATTTATTTATTAATATAATTGTATTTATTGTATTTATTTATTCACACTATTCTAATCCTGGACGCAATTGCATTGGTGTTATTTGCACTACCTTTATAAAAAAAAGTATTATTTAACCACGCTCTCACTTTTACAAATTAAAATTAATAAAAATAAAAATAAGTGCTTAGAATTTCAATGAGTCCATCTTAGACAATATATATACAATGTCCTTTTAATTCCAGGTGAATTCAACAACACATCAGTGATACCACTCCGACAGTGACCATTAGTGTCTCCTCTTCACCAACAAGCACACAGCCCACTCACCAGAACTTTTTGACCCTTATTACAGGAAGTCAAAAACAGCATAGGGTATCTGATGATTCCGCTTGCGGTATTCAGAGGAGCATCTCAGGCTAGGCCATCGATGGCCGCGCTTTTGCACTTATAAAGCCTCATGCCAGACCATGTCCAGAAGGAGAGGTAAAAGAGAAGCCTCTCAGCCCCCATTCACACTGGGGCGACGCTACTTCGCACCGCGACCTCCGAGGTCGCGGTGCGAGCAGCGCGCCGCTACCTCGGAGCGGCCGCCACGGACTTCGTAACATTGAAGTCTATGGCGGTCGCCTCCTGGTCGCCCCAAAGAAGCTCCGGACCCTTTTTCTGAGTCGGAGCGACTTGTGTCGCTCCTATCAGAACGGGTCCGCAGCTTCCCTATGGGAGGCGACCTGCGGCGACCTGTGAGGCGACCAGGTCGCCTCACAGGTCGCCCCAGTGTGAACCGAGTGTCACAGTGCAGTAAGTCCAAATATTTTATTTAAAAAGTTAAAAACACACTTACAATTAGCACAGCATTCAAAACAAACTGGGAACGCTGGTTTGCACTCCACCTGCATTCCAAGATAGCAGAAGTGCCGTGTCACGTTGATCCCATTCTATGCATTTCGCCAGTGTGCATCTGACATCATCGGGGGTCGTCAGGAGTTATTTTCACTGAAAATTTCAGTTCACAAACATGCAATATTTAAATCTGTGAATGAATTATTTTCACTAGAAGATCATCCTGAGGTGTACATCATGTACTGTATTAATGGTGCTCCATTGTTGAAGTCAGTCTGAGGAATAGTCCTTTGTGTTAGAGGGAGAAACAGTGCAAATCAATAAGGAAAGAAATTGTGCCCCATCATTGGTGTCAGTGGGAGGAATAGTGCCCCATCATTGGTGTCAGTGGGAGGACACCAATGGTGTCAGTGGGAGGAATAGTGTCCCATCATTGGTGTCAGTGGAAGGAATGGTGCCCCATCATTGATGTCAGTGGGAGGAATAGTGCCCCATCATTGGTGTCAGTGGGGGGAATAGTGCCCCATCATTGGTGTCAGTGGGAGGAATAGTGCCCCATCATTGGTATCAGTGGGAGTAATAGTGCCCCATCATTGGTGTCAGTGGGAGGAATAGTGGCCCACCATTGGTGTCAGTGGGAGGAATAGTGGCCCACCATTGGTGTCAGTGGGAGGAATAGTGTCCCATCATCGGGGTCAGTGGAAGGAATAGTGTCCCATCATTTGTATCGGTGGGAGGAATAGTGCCCCATCATTGGTGTCAGTGGGAGGTATAGTGTCCCATCATTGGAGTCAGTGGAAGGAATAGTGTCCCATCATTGGGGTCAGTGGAAGGAATGATGCCTCATCATTGGTGTCAGTGGGAGGAATAGTGTTCCATCATTGCTATCAGTGGGAGGAATAGTGCCCCATCATTGGTGTCAGTGGGAGGTATAGTGCCCTATCATTTGTGTCAGTGGGAGGAATAGTGTCCCATCATTGGGGTCAGTGGAAGGAATGATGCCTCATCATTGGTGTCAGTGGGAAGAATAGTGTCCCATCATTGGTATCAGTGGGAGGAATAGTGCCCCATCATTGGTGTCAGTGGGAGGTATAGTGCCCCATCATTTGTGTCAGTGGGAGGAATAGTGTCCCATCATTGGTGTCAGTGGAGGGAATGGTGCCCCATCATTGGTGTCAGTGGAAGGAATGGTTCTCCTTTTTGGAAGTCATTCTGAGGAATAGTCCCTTGTATTAGGGGGAAGAATAGTGCAAATCAATATCAAGGAAAGAAATAGTGCCCCAACTTTGGTGCCAGTGGAAGGAATGGTGACCCATTGTTGGTGCCCATGGGTCAGATAAAGGCAAGCAAATGGCCGCATCTGGCCCCTGGGCTGCAGTTTGGAGACCACTGGCATATATTAACATGATCCAGATCTGGTCCAAAGCTCATTTAAAATGGTCTGTTGCAAAGTGGAAAACTGTTCTGTGGTCAGACAAATGGAAATGTGACATTATTTTTGACAACCACGGGTTCTGCTTCCTCACGACTAAAGTGGAGGGGGACCTTCCAGCTTGTTATTAGCGCCCAGTTCAAAAGCATCTCTAATGGTATGGTGGGGGGGATGTCTTTTTTTAGGGAAGGCCTTGCCTATTGTAGCAGAACAATGCTAAATTGCATACTGCATCTATGACAACAACATGGCTTACTAGTAAAAAAATTCTGGGGGGTTAACTGGCCTGCCGGCAGTCCAAACCTTTCATCAATTGAAAATATTTAAAGGGTAACTCCACTTTGGTGGGAAAAAAAAATAGCAAATAAAGAAAAAATAATATAGTGTATACAATTGCAATGCAAATCATATTGTAATTGAATGTTATTAAAAATATCCTTTCCTTTTCAATCTTCAGCCCTCTAATTTCCTGTAAAATGCAATACAATATGGCTATCATAGAGAATGTATACTGACCACACCCCCATAAACGTTTCCTGCTTGTGTGATTGGCTCACCAATTTTCCCAGAAGTCTGCACTAAGATACAAGTCAGATTTCAGGCATCCCCTGCAACAAAAATGTTATTTTTGGTGAGATTCTCCCAATAGGAACACGTCTAAAGGGATGCAGGCCCAGCAGATTTCCTCATTAGAGCCCTGCAGCTGCCACAGCTGATAGATAATTATGAAACCACTCCCATTAGACCCACTGAGCACAGAGGAACAAACAGGGATTTCGTCAGAATAACAAAAGATAGGAATCTGCAACAAAGTTTGTTATAATCCTTGTAATGTACAGAGATCACCCAGAGGGGAATGTTTTTTTCTCAGTGAAAAAGGGGCACACGGGGAGGGAGTGGATCAGAAGTAGACAAAACAGGGAGGGTGGATTGGTGTCAGAGCAGCAATTACAGGAACGATGCCCTGTGTCTGTGTCTCTCCCTGCAGCAGCTGAAAGCTGGCTGGAGAGGGGAGAAACTGTCTTTCAGCTGCTGCCTGCAGAGAGCCACACAGGGCTTCCTTCTGTAATTGCCCCTCCGCCCAACCACACTGATTCTACATGCTGTCGGGGCCCCCCTGTGTGCCCGGGCCCCCTACAGGAGGACTGGTGGTCTATCAGCGGCCCTGCCAGCAACTGATCTCTTCAGTTCCCAGATGTGTACATAGTGTTGATAAAAGAAGAGTGGATGATGTATTGTGCTAATCATGGCCCTCACCAGGGCCGGTGCTAGACTATTTTACGCCCTAGGCAAGACCAGCTGCTTGCGCCCCCCCCCCCCCCAAAAAAAAAAAAGGGGAAGGGGTTAAAAACTCCTCTATGTCATACCCAGTGACCCTGATGCGATGGTTCCTCCATGTTATGCTTTCATACCCAGTGACCCCCCATATTCCTCCATGTCACACCCGGGGACCCTAATGTCCCTCCGTGTCACACCAGGGACTTTGATGTTTTTACATGTCACACCCTTATTCCTCCATGTCATGCCGTCATACCCACTGACCCTGATGTTCCTCTATGTCAGACCCTGACGTTTTTCCATGTCACAGTTGGGGACCCTGATGTTCCTCCATGTCACACCTGGGGACCCTGATGTTCCTCCATGTCACACTTGGGGACCTCAATCCCCCATGGCACACCCAGGGACCCCGAACTCCTGTTACACCCGGTGACCCCTATCCTCCATGTCACACCTGGTGACTCTGATTCCCCATGGCACACCTGTTGACCCCGATTCCCTTTCATACCAGGGATGCTCCATATAACACCCCGGGACCCCGATCCCCTGTTCTGGGGACACTAACTGGGTGGTATTAAGAGAGTGGCCTCCACTCTGCCCTCCTTCACAGTGATCCTGCTAATTCCTTCTCCCAGGACGCTCCTCTCCTGGACCACAGTGCTCACCACAGCTCCAACCGGCTCCTGGTGGAGGGAAAAGCAGCAGTCAGAGAGCTCCGCATGTCCGCATGTCCTTCATCACCAACCTCCTCAGACCATTCCGGTGCCTCGTCGCTTCTGCCCCAATAAAGGTTCCGCCCTCCAGTGCCGAGCTTCGGCTCAGGTTCAGCTCTCCTCCGCTCCCTGCTTAATACCAACCCAGGGAAATGAACGGCTGCCTACCAGCTCAGTGCAGAGAGTCACTTCCTGCCTGGGGTTAAGGCCGTTCAGCTCCAGCTGAAGAGGATCATCATGCAGGCAGCACTCTGGTGGGCTCCATTCCTGCCTCTTGGGGCCCCTCCAACAGTGGTGGAAAGCCAGGGCCTGATAGTTCCGCCACTGCCCAAGACACCTGGCATCTTTCTCTGTCCCTTCTTCCGCCCCTAACACCACCTCTCCCCTCAGCTCACAATAATCATTCATGATGGAGAGAGAGTGCCGACTCCTGGCTGCGCCCCTAGGTGGGAATGTGCCCTAGGCGGCTGCCTAGTTTGCCTAGTGGAAGCACCGGCCCTGGCCCTCACCCCACTTTTTTGAGACATGTTGCTGCCATTAATTTTTAGACGTTAAAAATGGTCAATTTTCTCAGATTAACCACCTTAGCTATGAAAGGTTTTACCCCCCTTCATGACCAGGCCATTTTGTGCCATTCGGCACTGCGTTACTTTAACTGACAATTGCACGGTCGTGCAATGCTGTACCCAAATAAAACAGATGACCTGTACGGTGGTCCACAGGAGCGATCCTCTTGCCAGCATGGAGGCCGATTCACGGGGCCGGCGGCCGCGATCGCTCCCCGTGAAGAGAGAACGGCGGTCTGCTGTTGTAAAGACAGCAGACTGTTGTTCTCTCAGGAATCAACACAGAGCTCCTCCTATTTAGGAACACAGATCTCTGTATTGATTTTACAAGCCCATCCCCCCTCAGAGTTAGAAAGCCCCCCTAGGCTCACACCTAAGCCTTTGATCGCCCCTGGGTTAACCCCTTCCCTGCCAGTGTCATTTTTACAGTAACAGTGCATATGTTTTAGCACTGATTACTGTAGTAATGTCACTGGTCCCCCCCAAAAATGTCAAAAATGTCAGTCAGGGGTCCGATCTGTCCGCCGCAATGTCGCAGTCCCACTAAAAATCGCTGATCGCCGCCATTACTAGTAAAAAATAATGAATAAAAATGACATAAATCTTTCTCCTAGTTTGTAGACGCGATAACTTTTGCGCAAACCAATCAAAATACGCTTATTGGAGTTTTGTTTTACCAAAAATATGTAGCAGAATACAAAATTGGCCTAAAATGATGAAAAAATTTGATTTTTTAATTTTTTTTTGGAATGTTATATAGGAGAATGTGAAAATATATATATTTTTTTTCAGAATTATCACTCTTTTTTTTGTTTATAGCGCAAAAAATAAAAATCGCACAGGTGATCAATCACCACCAAAAGAAAGCTCTATTTGTGGGAAAAAAAGGACATCAATTTTGTTTGGGTACAGTGTTGCACGACCGCGCAATTGTCTGTTAAAGTAACGCAGTGCCGAATCGCAAAATATGGCCTGGTCAGGAATGGGGTAAAATCTTCCGGTCTTAAAGTGATTAAAAATACGCTCATTGAGAATTGTTTTTTCAAAGACATGTAGCTAAATACATTTTGGCCTAAATATATGACAAAAATTGAATATATTGGATATTTTTTAACTGTCAAAGTAGAAAATGTCAATTTTTTTGCAAAATTTTCGCTATTTTTTTTATTAATATCGCAAAAAATGAAAAGCACAGAGGTGATCAAATACCACCAAAAGAAAGCTCTGTTTGTGGGAAAAAAAGGACATAAATTTTGTTTGGGTACAGCATTGCATGACCGCGCAATTGTTAGTTAAAGTCGCGCAGTGCCAAGTTGAAAAAAGTGGCCTGGACATTAAGCAGGAAAATCCTCCGGTCTTAAGGTGGTTAAAGGAAAATTATCCAAAGGGACAAAAGCAAAAATACCAGATACCAGATCATATGAGAAAAATTTTCGCATTTGCCCCTTCGGATAATTTCGGAGGAAAGCTGTGTACTAACAATCAGATTATCATACGATCGCTTCGAAAATGCGATTTTTTTGTACAATTTTCTGATCCTGTGTATGGGCCTTAAATGCAGTAACTCCATCTGAACTATAAAGAATAACAACATTTTCAAATCCTTTTCCTACAAAAAAAATTGTCAAAAAAGGGCATTAAGATGTATTTTTCTATTTTTGTTACCTAAACATGTGACAAATGTATGTTTTTCATGTTTTATTTCAATTTAAAGTTACATCGGTCTTTGAAGAAACTTACATATAGAAGGGAAAGAAACATCCTTCGCTTTTATAATAAAGACAATGAATTTGTTACATATTATATCATTAAAAATTGGATTATCCTTAGCAATGGCAGCATTGTGATTAACTGTGTTGGCCACTTTGACCCTTGGAAAGAAGGCGATAACCAGTTTCCTATAAATGTGAAACATATCATTTGGAAACACAACAAGAGAGAGGTAGGAAAATATATATATATACTGTATATTTATTAGTGAAGGTTAATATGTGTGTGTAGCACTACTCCCATGGGAGCTGCATGATGCGGATTACCCTTGGTTACCCATAGCAACAACTTAGTAATTCAAGGTACTTTAAGTGTTTGGCTCAGTCAGAAAACAATCCAGGGGATTTGGTTTTTGTGGTTTATTTTAGAACTTGGATAGGAGAAGGGATGAGTGGGATACTCCAGCTGGATGAACTATGCACAATTTTAGGACTTCTAACTATGCTGAGTGTGGCAAGGCCGCTGCTTCACCTTGCCACTGAGATGAAGTGCTTGATAAGCAAACTGTGTAGTGAATTACTCTTCAGGGCCCCGCTTGGCACCCCCTTTACCCCATACCCTTCAGGGTTCTACTTGGCACTCCCTTTACTCTTGCATACTGTGTGGGCTGACCTTCTATCCTCTGACTTCACTGGAGTGGTCCCCCTTCCTAGGCAGACCCCTTGGCAAGCCCCCTGGTACTCACGGACACTGTTTTTCCCAGGTGACTCTGCCAGCATCTCCACTGTCAGCTTTCCAGGATCCTTCAGGCTCAGCTCCACACCTGGCACATTAGGCGGACTGCCAGTGACCACCTTCCTCAGACTGCAGGAGCAGAGACAGCCGTCACCCTCCTCCTGGGACTCTGCTTCCCGCCAAAGACCACCCTGTCACATGTGCCCTTGGCTTTTATGGTCAATCCCAGGATGCACTGCGGTAGTGCCCTCCCACTGGAGCTGCCACAAAAGCCTGTTCGCCACTGGCCAGGTTTCCTCCACTGTTCAACAGGCTCCCCTATTGGATACAGTGGGGACACTCCCTTAGACCAAGTGAATCACATATGGACACATGTGTAGCAATATTTCCAGGCATTGGGCCTGATGTGGGTCTGCCATTGTCACCGGTAACACTTCCAACACACATAATTAGTGAACCCAGATGTGAGAACTGAGACAATGACCATTCCGGCATCTTTGGTTTGTTTTGTTTATTGTATAATGGGGATGGGAGAAGGGAATGAGTGGGATACTCCTGTGGCTCAACTAGGTTTAACTGGGACACTGTACAGAAAAATGCTTGTCGGCGCTGTCTTGACGTCAGCAGAATGCCAGCCAACACTTCCTGGAGCTTGCAGATACTTAAACTGTTCAAAAGTGCTAGAACTCTGACTTTAATGTGTTTGTTAACTCAGAAGATCCAGGACTGTAATACAATTGACTCCTGACACTCTGTTTAGCTCTGAAGTCCAATGAACAACTCCCTCCAGCCCTTCACTGACCGAGGTAGCTCCTTGTAACTGCTTGTGCTGCTGCAACTCTTAACGCTGTACACTGTATACTCAACTGCTGGCGTCCCTTCACACTTCAGGGTCCTCTGACTAGGCACACCCATTAATACTTCAGGGTCCTCTGGCTAGGCACCCCCTTTTACTGCTAGCTGACTCCCCTGGACCTTCTCTGGAGTGGTCCGCTCTACACTAGGCAGACCCCAGGGGCAGTCCACAATACTCACAACCTTGGAAGGCTTTCCTGAAACTGGACCCCTCTCGCTCCACTGGTCATCAGCACACTGGATCCCTTCTGCCACTCAGCTCAGCTCTCTCTCTCTCTGCACTCTCAGGCAAGCCGCCTGAGACACCTTCTGACAGGAGGTGAGACAGCCGTACTCTCCCTCCTGGGACTCTGCTTCCCGCCAAAGACGCTGCGTCATGCGTTCCCTCCAAACTTATACCCACTCCCAGAGGTGTACCCAGTAGGTGGCGGGGGAGCCCATAAATAGTCTGAGGCCTGAGGCAGCAGGAGAGAGTTCCTGGGTTCAGTACTGCTGGGGGGACCCATGTGCTGGGGCTCTGCCCCATGGGCATGATTATTGGAGGTGCCACCTAGAAGGCATTGAGGTCCCAGCTTCAGCCTTAGCTGGGGGGCCTATTTGCAAAGCCTACTTCTGGAGATCATTACGGTCTGGAGAAGCTCACTGGAGAGTACAAAGAAGAAGTTGGGGGGAAAGTTGTCCAGCTGTCCTATGGTAGAATGAGTCCGTATCTCTCTCACTGGAGAGCGCCCATTGGATATTTGAAGGAGGCAATCAATGATCCTGTGGCTTTGTGAGTAGAGAACCCTGGTGCTGGAAGTTAGTGACTGTGTACAGTTTTCGGACTCTCTTGGGAAAAAGTCCTAATCAACTGTTAGCATTAGAGACTCTTTAGGACATTTTTGTGAAGCTGAGGCAGATAGAGAAGAGTCCTCAAAATGTGCAGCTCTGGAGTCTCCCATGCTCCCTGTATCCCATCCAAGTTCACCGTTACAAAAAAAGACACCCCTAGTCTGTTCCTTCAAGCCAGAGAGAGAATAGAGGAAATCCTGTGTGCCTTGCTGTGTGCACTCTAACTGGCGGGAGGATGGTCAAGTTCACCAACGGCTCTTTAGGGGGGTGTACTACACGTATATACTTTTTTTTTTAAAGAGTCCTATGATGGATATATTATTATGTGATTACATCTTGTTGTATTCATAATGGTTTCTTCACCAGATTCCAAGATCTCAGTGTTCAGAAACATGTCTGCCGGGTAGTAGAAAGATGCCAAAATCTGGAATTTACAGCTTCTGCTGCTATGCCTGTGCACCCTGTTCAGATGGAGAAATGTCCAACATCTCCGGTATTATTATTGAATACTCTTGGTGATTTTATAAAGATGCTTCACCAGTGGGATATTTTTCTGCTTATCACTGCAGTTAAGTGTATAAAGCAAATGTGCTTTGGGCTTGTGTTGGTGGCTTCAGACCGACACCAGTTTGAGAGGCCGGTTTAATGTCCTCTCCTCCCCCGGCCAGCCCCAACCAAGCTGTCCAAGCTCCCCCCAACTGCCAACTGCTGGCTGGGTCAGGAACCGGGATTCAGTTGGTGAGCAGAGAGTTCCGGGAGCGGAGGTTCAGCCTGGAATGGGGGTCAGGAGAAGGACAGGAAGAGGGAGAGTGGGGCCGAGTTGCTGCAGCATAGGCCTCTGGTTTGTACTTGCCCCATGGGCTGAAAGTTGCCAGTCTGCCCCTGCGTCCGCCCCCCTCCCGCAGTCTTCCTTGTGATAACGGCAGAGCAGCTCAATAGCCACATCGGTTGTTATCACATGAAAGCCGACCGTCTGCTCTAAAAAACGTTACTGGTGGTGATGCTACTAGCTGCAGGCATGACCCCGGTACAACCACTTCCTCAAAATGACGTACAGGTATGTGATTCTCTGGGAAGTAGTTAATTCTTCCCAATGACCACAAATGTTAGGAGCTTTCTTCCTACTAACCATGACACTAATGCATCATGCGGTATAGATATAGCAATTTTTAGAGGGGGTTCCCTGAACCTGGAAGGTTTTCAAGGGTTCATCTATGTTGAAGAGGTTGAGAAAGGCTGGTCTAATGCAATTATTCCAAAATCTGAAGATGTCACACGCTGATGATAAAACGCGTCGTTTTGGAAAGCACGTAGACCACGTGACCGGTAGGCGGAAGTGCTCGCATGGCGTCCCTGCACTCCCCACTGTGTTTACACCTGAATAGGTGTTTATATCTTTCTGTGGCTTACATAATTTTTCAGCAAACACTCCCTTGGACCTATTGGACCTTTTTTGGGGGATTTTTTTAATGGAATTTTAAGGAATTTCTGTACCTATATATTTTTTCAATAAATCCTACTGGAATACACTACTGGATTTTTGTATTCCTTTCCCTATACATCTACACATGCTGAGTCCTCTGGGAATAAGGAGTAAGGTGGAGGAGAGGAGGCACAAGTGAAACCAGGAGATACAGAAATATCCCATGGTGGAGGAGAACACCTAAGTCCGGCTGATCCCCTTTGTGGTAAGACAAGAGAGGATCCACGTCATCTGGTGAGTTCTTTTAACATCCCCCCAGCACTTGTGGTGTCCTTGGTCTACGCTCCATGCATGAGGTGGCAGTGCAGTCCTCTCCTTCTGTGATTTACTCAACACTTTGATTATTCCCTCTGGAATTCCCAACCTTTTTCGGACTCATTATAATAATTTTTTCTGGACTGTCCTTTTAGTACAAGAGTTATATTTTCTGGTATATTAACATTGTTTGTGCCTTGGGTTACCCAGAACAAAATCACGTATATTTAATTTTTCTTTTTTATATTTTATATATTTTTTTATTTTCATCAAGCAATCAGCACATACGTAAATATAGATATTTTCAAATAGTATTGCCCACTACACATTGGGGACACTATTTACACCAATTAATTAATTATTTTTTGGAGTTAAATATTTCCGCACATAATTTGTTTATAGGTGGTTATTGTTATACCCTTGGTTTGAGTAGAACAAGCGCAGACCTGTGGGGGTAGGTGGTTTCACCTTACCCTTGTTTTTTTCATTCAGTTTGTTTCTGTAGCAGGAAGGGGCCTAGCAGCTGCTTATCACTTTTACAATGTATTTGTTCACTAATCATTTTGTTTCACTAATAGAGGTGGTCCTTGGTGCGGGTGAATATATGTGTTTTTTTCAAGAGCAAAAATACTGAAAAAAATGTGCATGAAAATGTGAAAGTCATTTAGCATTTAAACCACACTACTACAAGTTTTACAAAAAATATATATATTTTTTTCAGATAGTGAGAAATGCTACAAATGCTCAGATCTCGAGTGGTCCAATGAAATGAAGAACTTTTGTATCCCTAAACTAGAAGACTTTCTCTCCTATGAAAATGAAACAATAACTATAGTGGTTATATCGGTGACTGGGCTGTTCTGTGTGAAAACAGTTTTGATACTTGCAGTTTTTATTTACTTCCAACACACACCGGTTGTAAAAGCCAATAATAAAAGCCTCAGCTTTGTTCTTCTGGCCTCCATCATTTTTGGATTCCTCTGTGTGTTCCTCTTCTTGGGTCGGCCGGTGGATCTAACCTGCCAACTACGCCAAATATCATTTGGAATCCTCTTCACGGTGGCGGTCTCCTGTGTGTTGGCCAAGACGTTCCTGGTTTTTATCGCTTTCAAAGCCACTACACCTGGAAGTGTGTGGAGAAAACTGGTTGGGGGAAGCTTTTCCAACTCCGTGGTCTTGCTTTGTTCCTCTATCCAAGTCATAATCTGTGTTAGTTGGTTGACCATCTCTCCTCCCTTCCAGGAATTGGATACGCACTCATACCAGAAAAAGATCATCATCCAGTGTAATGAGGGGTCAGTTATCGGGTTCTACTCTGTCCTGGGTTATATGGGGATCCTGGCTGCTGTCAGTTTTATTATAGCTTTTTTTGCCAGGACATTACCGGACAGTTTTAATGAAGCCAAATACATCACCTTCAGCATGCTGGTGTTCTGCAGTGTCTGGATTGCCATGATCCCGGCCTATCTGAGCACCAAAGGGAAATACACGGTGGCTGTGGAGATCTTTGCAATACTTATCTCTAATATTGGACTTTTAGGTTGTATATTCTTTCCAAAATGTTATATATTTTTATGCCGACCAAAATGTAACAAAAGAACAAATTTGCTTGAAAGAAAATCAGCATTTGGCATCACCATAATGTCTAGATAAAAGCTAAAAATTCAAATAATAATAATAAGGATGAAGTAATAATGTGCCATTTAAATAAAATAACACAACACATCTCCAGGTATGGCTAATTAACCACTTCAAGCTTGAATTCGGAAGAGCAGAGACATTTTTATATGTAAAGGAAACCCATGTCGGTAAGGAACAAGAGAAGAAGACCCATGGGACTTTAACGAGACAACCACAAGAATATAAAATTACATACGTTTATTATACAAAAGGATAAAAAAAGACAATACATAGTGTTACATATAACAAACATGAAGATAAAAAATAGTGTAGCGCTAAACCATAAAAATTACATGTGAATGTAATAAATATAAGTGAATATCATATAAACAACGAATAACAAGTGAATGAATATAATTGATGAGCGATGAAAGTCCAAGAAAAAGACCAAAAAAAAAAATGCGTGCACAAAAAGTCCCAATACATAAAGGTGACATTTTCATCCAAGGAGGAAAAACTTATTTGCAAAGCTCCTCTTGTGACAACCACAGGGAAGTGTAGGCAGGGGACACCACTGTGCAAAGCTAATGGAAAGCAGCTTACCAGAACAGTATGGCCAATCAAATTAATGAAATGGCCTCATAAGTGTAAGGGTAAAACAGGTGGGCTCCAGTATCGCCAAGAACAGTACCCAGGAGGTTCGGTCTCCACAGTAGGTCCAAATGGCCGGATAGATGCAGATATGTGTGGAAGATATATAACAAAAGACCAAAGCGTAAACCCGTAAAACTTAATCCAAGCAGGTTTATTAAAAGGCTACTTACAAATTTGCAGAAACAGACAAGCACATCAACATAAAAGGGCTGAAGATCCGATTGCGGCGTCCCGCGTCTTCACAACAGAAAGCGAATAACATAACAAACATGGTCCTCAAAAAAAGGCATTTCACATAACCAATATATATATAAAAAATACTTGTTAGTCTGCTTGAACATCGACAGTGTCAATAGTCTGTGCTTGCTGAATCTTGACGCGTTTCACGAAGAAACAATTTTGCTTCATCAAGAGAAAAAGCACAGATAATCTTATAATATAGCAGTAACCTGTAGGTTCAAAGATACTCAGAGGTCCACTTGTAGGACCCTACTGTTTGAAAATATCTACATATCCAGACTAAGTCAAGGTACATAAAGTCAAGGAAAACCACTATACTCATCCCAAAAGGGAAATGTGCTGTTCAGTCTCACCGGGAGTTGGGGGGAGAGGGATACCAGGCCCACAAGACACACAGGACAGGCAACCCTCCAGGGCCAAATGATGGAAAAAAAGGCCTAAACCCCTTAGGAATTCCAGCATCTATTTTTAAACTGAAATGGTGAGGAGTGCTTTTTTCTCCTGATGAAACGGAAATTGTGTCTTCACGAAACGCGTCGAGATTCAGCAAGCACAGACTATTGATACTGTCGATGTTCAAACAGACTAACAAGTATTTTTATATTTATTAGTTATGTGGAATGCCTTTTTTTTTTTGAGGACCATGTTTGTTATATGTAACACTATGTATTGTCTTTTTTTAATCCTTTTGTATAATAAACTTATGTAATTTTGTATTCTTGTGGGTGTCTCGTTAAAGTCCCATGGGCCTTCTTCTCTTGTTCCTTACAATATTTTTGGGGCTGAGACACGCCTGTCTTCTGTTTATGTCAGCTCAGTTCCTTTTTGCAACCTATGTCGGTAGTCTAAGTTTTTTTTTTTTCAATAATCCACTTAATAGTCATTACTTATTATAACCAATTTATAACTTATAACTAACTATAACTAATATAATAATAAAAAAAAAGAAAACAATAAAGACATATTTTGCAAGCAACATTTTTATGTCCGTGCTTTTTATTTTATACATAGGCTTCTATAATGCTTATCACTACTGATTGAGTCAGTTCAATTTGTGAATAAGTATGCATAAGGTATTAATACTTTCGATTTACAGTGGTTGTAAATCCTTGCATAAACAAACCCGATTCCAAAAAAGTTGGGACGCTGTACAAATTGTGTATAAAAACAGAATGTAATGATGTGGAAGTTTCAAATTTCAATATTTTATTCAGAATACAACATAGATGACATATCAAATGTTTAAAGTGAGAAAATGTGTAATTTTAAGGGAAAAATAACTTGATTTTAAATTTCATGGCATCAACACATCTCCAAAAAGTTGGGACAAGGCCATGTTTAGCACTGTGTGGCCTCCCCTCTTCTTTTTATAACAGTCTGCAAACGTCTGGGGACTGAGGAGAAGTTGCCCAAGTTTAGGAATAGAAATGTTGTCCCATTCTTGTCTAGTTCAGGCTTCTAGTTGCTCAACTGTCTTAGGTCTTCTTTGTCGCATCTTCCTCTTTATGATGCGCCAAATGTTTTCTATGGGTGAAAGGTCTGGACTGCAGGCTGGCCATTTCAGTACCCGGATCCTTCTTCTACGCAGCCATGATGTTGTAATTGATGCAGTATGTGGTCTGGCATTGTCATGTTGGAAAATGCAAGGTCTTCCCTGAAAGAGACGACGTCTGGATGGGATCATATGTTGTTCTAGAACTTGAATATACCTTTCAGCATTGATGGTGCCTTTCCAGATGTGTAAGCTGCCCATGCCACACGCACTCATGCAACCCCATACCATCAGAGATGCAGGCTTCTGAACTGAGCGCTGATAACAACTTGGGTTGTCCTTGTCTTCTTTAGTCCGGATGACATGGCGTCCCAGTTTTCCAAAAAGAACTTCAAATTTTGATTCGTCTGACCACAGAACAATTTTCCACTTTACCACAGACCATTATAAATGAGCCTTGGCCCAGAGAAAACGCCTGCGCTTCTGGATCATGTTTAGATTTGGCTTCTTTTTTTGCCTATAGAGTTTTAGCCGGCAACGGTGAATGGCACGGTGGATTGTGTTCACCGACAATGTTTTCTTGAAGTATTCCTGAGCCCATGTTGGGATTTCCATTACAGTAGCATTCCTGTATGTGATGCAGTGCCGTCTAAGGGCCCGAAGATCACCGCCATCCAAAATGGTTTTTCGGCCTTGACACTTACACACAGAGATTGTTCCGGATTCTCTGAATCTTTGGATGATATTATGCACTGTAGATGATGATAACTTCAAACTCTGCAATTTTTCTCTGGGAAACTCCTTTCTGATATTGCTCCACTATTTTTCGCCGCAGCATTGGGGAATTGATGATCCTCGGCCCATCTTGACTTCTGAGAGACACTGCCACTCTGAGAGGCTCTTTTTATACCCAATCATGTTGCCAATTGACCTAATAAGTTACAAATTGGTCCTCCAGCTGTTCCTTATATGTACATTTAACTTTTCCGGCCTCTTATTGCTACCTGTCCCAACTTTTTTGGAATGTGTAGCTCTCATGAAATCCAAAATGAGCCAATATTTGGCATGACATTTCAAAATGTCTCACTTTCAACATTTGATATGTTATCTATATTATATTGTGAATAAAATATAAGTTCATGAGATTTGTAAATTAGTCCATTCCTTTTTTACTCACAATTTGTACAGTGTCCCAACTTTTTTGGAATTGGGTTTGTACATAAGGAAGCGACTAGCTTCAAGTGATACTCAGAGATGAAACAAATTCTCCTACATAAGTTGTACCTGCTTATCTGCAGCTGAGGTGTAACTAGAACCTTCAGGGCCCCGGTGCAAGAAACCATGAAGGGCCCCCCGGACCCCTGACCGGGGCCCTTCCCTTCAAGCCTGGGGCTCTTCCCACTGATCCTGGGGCCCTTTACTCTCATCTTTCACAAATTCTGCAGTGGGTCCCCTTCCCGCCATCTTGGGGCCTCCCCACGGTGGTGGAATGCCAGGGCCCGTTCGCAAGTGTGACCTTTCCAATCCTGTAAATTCACCCACTGGTGTCAGTAGTTTTTTATTTTTTGGTATTTTGTATTATTTTTTTATCATTTTATCTTATTTTTTTACAATGTCAATTACTATGACTCTGTCCATTCAGAAAAGGAAGGAGCTGGTAAATTAAATATTTACCGACCCCTTTCTAGTTCACTATTGTGACACATCCCCTGCAGCAGCCGGCAGGAGAGGGGAGGGAGCACAGTGGGGAAGGGAGCACAGTGGGGGTGGGGGGCAGGGGAGCACGAAGGTGCCCAGAGACAGCAGAACACAAGTGAACTGGATAGGAGGAGTGGTGGGGGCAGCATACAGAGGAACCAATCTCCTCCATTTTCCTCCTGCAGCTACAGGAGGAAAAAGGAGGACAGTGATTTCTGTACATGCTGCCCCCACCCCCCTTCTATCCAGGTGTACAGGGGAGCCGCACAGGCCCCCTGGAGCATGGGGCCCGGTTGCAATTGCAACCCCTGCAACCCCTGTAGTTACGCCCCTGATCTGCAGCCATCTCTTCTCTACATCCATTCAAAGTGCACAATTTATACAGCTTGTCTGAGCTTTCAGAAATCAGGGGGCGGGGAGCTAAACTCTGTAGCGCTCAGTGAGAGCTGATTGGAGGGAAGGGACACCCCCCCCCCCTTCACACAGCACACAGGAACAGAGCTGAGGCTGTCAATCAGAAGCTGGAGCTCCCTCCCCTTTATAGCTCTTGGTGTCAGGAACACTTGTCAGAAGTGACTCATGCCAGTGCAATCTTGAGAGCATTAAATGGCCCTGGGCAATGCAGTGCAGTGGGGCCCCGCCTACACAATCACCCACAAGAATAAAAATGCAAATTATCGATAAGGTGATATTTATTGGTACAGCAGTGCCAGGCTAATGACAGCTTCCAAGTTGGACGGCTGGGTCCGGTGAACACACACATGGATGGGAGTCAGACTTGACTTTCCTGTATGTGCCTGTTCCTGTGGAGGGAGACAGGCATTCCTGTAGTTGTGATGGGATGAATATATCAGATGTGCTAAACACCAATTATTTAAATAATATGTGCCCTAAATGGTCAGGAAATGGGGGCTCAGTGAGTGTGCATCTGTTCCTGAACCATACCAGGCCTTGTGTCCTCAACACTGGGGTGGCACCTCATGGTGGGGCACATGGGCACCACCAGAAGGCACCTTGCTCTTCCGTTGATGGGAAGAAGGGCCTCATCCCCACATCCCTGGCCCAGTGGATGTGAGGGTCTGTTGTGGGACTTATCAGGATCTGGATAAAAATAGGTAAATATCCATGTATCTTGCCCTGTTGCTAATGTTATTGAGTAGAGGGAAAATAGTATACTTTGTTAGTCATTCACAAATTAAATTTTAATAGGAAATAAAAACAACCACACTGTGAAAAAGCTCTTTTTTCTAAAAAAAAATACTAAAAAATTTTACCCAATACAAAATAATTGCCAATATCATCGTCCAGCAATGTAGATCTAATGTCAATGTCAGGAAATGGGGGCTCAGTTAATGTGCATCCCTTCCTGAACCATACCAGGCCTCATGTCCTCAACACTGGGGTGGCACCTCACAAGGGCATCCTCAGAAGGCACCTTGCTCCTCTGTTGATGGGAAGAAGGGCCTCATTCCCACATCCCTGGCCCAGTGGATGGGAGGGTCTGTTGGTGGACTTATCAGGATCTGCAAAAAAAAATTGATAAATATCTATCTATCTGGCCTTCTCGCTAACGTTATTGAGTAAGTTCTATATAGTATCCCTTGTTAGTCATTCACAAATTGAATTCTAATAGGAAATAAAAACAACCACAGTGTGAAAAAGCCCTTTATTCCAAAAAAAATACAAAAAAATTTTTCCTGATGCAAATTAATTGGCAATATCATCGTCCAGCAATGTAGATCTAATGTCAATCACAAGAGATGCCTGATACCTGATTATTGTGCTCTATCCAGCTAATATTTTGCTTTTGTCTCTCCTGCTACCTTCTGTATCTTCACTACTGCCCATTACTGACCTTGGCTTGTTCCTCAACTATGCTTTCACTTGATCAAAATCTGTGACCACTTGGTACTGACCTTTGGCTTGTTTATTGACTACACTTCTGTTTGATCCCTACCTGCTATATGTGCAATCGGACCCTGGCCTGCTCATCTCCATGTGGGGCGATCCTGAGGACCAGGACCTGGTGCTAACATGCAGCAAAACATGCAGAAAAACCCATCTCCACCATCAGGTGCTCTGGTGAATACCATTTAGTACTTAGTAATATTTTTTGGGGACTCAGTGAGTGTGTGTCCCTTCCTGAACCATACCAGGCCTCATATCCTCAACACTGGGGGTGGCACCTCATGGTGGTGCACAAGGGCACCCTCAGAAGGCACCTTGCTTCTCTGTTAATGGGAAGAAGGGCCTCATCCCCACATCCCTGGCCCAGTGCATGTGGGGGTCTGTGGGGGAACTAATTAGAATCCGGAAGAAAATAGGTGGATATCCTTGAATCTTGCCCTCTTGCTAACATTATTGTGTAGGGGGTATATAGTATCCCTTGTTAGTCATTCACAAATTAAATTTTAATAGGAATAAAAACAATCACACTGTGAAAAAGCCCTTTATTCTAAAAAAAATACTAAAAAATGTTCCTCAATGCAAATTATTTGCCAATATCGTCGTCCAGCAATGTAGATGTAACGTCAATCACAAGAGATGCCTGATGACCTTTTCTCTATTGGTTGAACTGGATGGGCTTTTTTTTTTTTTTTTTTTTTTTTTTTTAAACTCAACAGCTATAGTAAGCCTTATGTCCATATCAGCAAAAGGGTTAAAGTAAACGCCAACCAATGAAATGTTATATAAGCCTTAATATATTAATAACATCACTTGGAAAGCTTACATTATTTTAATCACAAGCTTTCATGAAAACAGCTGATGATAGTGATATGAAGGCCAGTGTTTGTGTTATGGGGGGGGGGGGCAATGGTCTGCCTGTCTCCCCACAATCTTCTGCCTGTAGATGGCTGCTGTTAGAAATCACAGGGCCCCGAACAGCCTACGTGACAGGGCAGGCAACATGTCTCTTCAACGCCTTTGTTTTATGAAGAGCGATCCAAATGCTGACTGTTCTTCAGAGAGCAAAGCCCACGTGATTTATTGTTTTTTTAGAATTTCTTTTTTTTTTTTTAAGTTTATTTTTATTTTATATCTTTTTAACTTCCCTGGTGGAGGGCGGGAGGGGGGGGGGGGGGTTCAATAAAATATCAGGAGTCTAAACAGACCCCTGATGTCTCACTTTTGAGACAAATAAAAGGATTGAGGATAGAGATTCCCCAGTTCATTTCTCTGAAACCTCAGGTGCACAGGACAGTGAATGAATGGGAAGTGCTTTGTGCTGAACAGCTTCCTGTTCATTCACGAACCAAAGCATAGTAAACACAGTTTACTATGCTTCAGTTATGAATGGCCACAGGAGGGATCAGTACCCCAGGTACGCCCCTGGGTCTGCCTGTCAGTTTTTCAGACCTGATTGGGTGCTCATCCCCCTCACAGTTATAAAACACCCCCTAGGCTCACATTTAACCCTTTGATAGCCCCTGGGTTAACCTCTTCCCTGCCAGTGTCATTATTACAGTGACAGTGAATATTTTTAGCACTGATTACTGTAGTAATGTCACTGGTATCCCCCAAAAGTGTCAAAAATGTCAGTTAGGGGTCCGACCTGTCCCACGCAATGTCGCAGTCCCGCTAAAAATCGCAGATCGCCGCCATTACTAGTAAAAAAAAAAAAACCAACAAAAATTACATAAATCTTTCCCGTAGTTAGTAGACGCGATAACTTTTGCACAAACCAATCAAAATACGCTTATTGTGATATTTTTTTACCAAAAATATGTAGCAGAAAATAAATTGGCCTAAAATGTTAAAAAAATTTGATTTTTACATTTTTTTTTGAGAATGTCATATAGCAGAATGTGAAAAAAATATTTATTTTTTCAGAATTGTTGCTCTTTTTTTGTTTATAGCGCAAAAAATAAAAATCGCACAGGTGATCAAATACCACCAAAAGAAAGCTCTATTTGTGGGGGAAAAAAAGGACATCAATTTCATTTATGTACTATGGGGCAGCAGATGTCAGCACTGACATGTCTGCTGACACCCGCCGCTGTCCACGATCCTGACCGTGAAATCCAGATGAATGGAAACCCTTTTTTAGATCTGTCTGGAGGATCGGATTGGATGAAAACGGACAGGCGATCCGTTTTTATCTGATCTCCCATAGAGGAGAACGAGGATCTGACAGGTCTGTCTATGCAAAGTAAGCAGGGATCGGCCCGTCTCTGCCTGCTCAGCGGATCGATGCCCGCTAAGCAAAATGGAGTCTGATGGGCGGAAAGCCCGTGTGGAAGGACCCTTACCTTGGCCCCAGATTCCAATGCGGAGGTGTGGGTTGTCACAGCTCTCGCCGTGCCATACCTTGCAGGGAATTTGAACCTGGGTACTTTAATGTTCTGGGCCTGTTATCCTGCCTCTGAACCACACTTCAGCTCATATGGGTCCAGTCTTAATTATCTGGCATTGCCTGCAGCAATAAGGCACTGGACTTTACCTGAGAATGCTCCTGTCTCTCATTGTCCTCCTGAAGCTAATTGGTTGATTAAGTAAGGTATAAAACACTGCCTCTCCCTGAGAGCAAGGTCAGTTCATTGTTCCTGGTTGACAGATTTAGTTCCTGTGTTCTCGTCTCCTGAGCTTGTTTTCCAGACTGACTCCGGCTTCTGACCTTGCCTCCACTCCATGTTTATCCTAACTTGTGTCATCCTTTGACTACGGTTGTGCCTGGACTATCCTTCAGTTTGTATTCCTGCCGGTCCTGCTTATTGGAGCACTTTTCCTGCCAAGCCCCCGTGTACAGATTCACAGCCCAGGTGGCCTCCTTACCTGGTCACCTTGGACTGTGGATATCTGCAAGGGTGAGCATAAATCTCTGCGCTACAGACTCCAACCAAGGAAAGCCCTGACATGGGTGATGTCACCTTTCCTCACTGTTGCCTCCTGGGATGGCTAGGTTTAGATTCTCCAGCCCATTTCAGAGGCAGTTCTCATGGGATTTTGAGAACCTAGCTATAGCAGGAGGTAACGGTGAGGTCCATTGATGCCACTCCAGGAAGCATTGGAAGCTAGAGCCTAGATAAGTATATATATATATATATATATATATATATATATTTTTTTTTTTAGCAAAAACTTTATTTTTAATTCCCCTTTGCAAATGATTTAAAAAATGAACTAAGGAGCTCAAGTAAAAGAAATCTTTAGAATAATTTTTACAGTTTTTATTCTTATGCAAATGTTAAACATAGCACTACTCTCAGTCTTATTTTCATTTAATTTTATTTCAAATCTTGAATGACTCCAATAAAAGATGGAGCAGATCACTAGCCATGCTCAGCCGAGGAAACCACGCTGCATGTGACGTGACATAGGGGCTTCATAAATGAAAGCAAATTCTGATTGAATCAATGATCAACAGATTTCTTTTTTCTTTACTATTCCGTTTGCTGAATTAACTTACTCTCTTATATTTTGTTTCATTGACTTGTGTGATATTTAGCAAGACAATGACCACATTTTGTGTGTTATTTATTTTGTATTTACTTCTATTACTCCCAGGCTCGGCCGCTTTGTGTTCCAGCAGATCTGTGACTCATAATCCGTCGGCAGCCTGTGATTTACAGCTAAGAGATACTTGGGAGGATTTTGGGTATTTTCAAACCGGTGATTTTATTATCGGAGGAGTGTTCACGGTGAATTATAATATGATCCCCATGAGAAGCAGCTCATTTGTTACAGCTTTTGCATGCTTCAAGTGAGAATTTTTCTCTTTGATTTCTTATTTTTTTTGTTTATGCAAATTCATATTATTAAATGAAAGTCTACATTGTTACAATTGATGGAGACAGATAAATATATTTTCAAAAATGTGTTTCTCTTTTTTTTTTTTTTTTGAACAGTAATGAACAGTGCAGTAAAATAACAGTGCAACAAGAGCATTTTGTGCAGTGAAGACAATATAATCAGCAAGTATACGAATGCACAGCAATTTATAACAAAGGACAAGGGAAAGTGGTGGTGGGGGGAGGATGTGAGGGGTGAAAGAGGAGAGGAGATTAAGAAAAGAAGAGAGAGGGAGAGAAGGAACAGTGAGAAGGCCCCAAGAATAGGGCCACGTCTTAACCCAGGCACTTCAGCACTAAACATATGGATCATATGGATGTCTAAGGTTGGATGGATATGGGGAGATTACAAAGAAAATTTGTGGGAGCTGTCTTAGACAGAAGAGGGGAGGGGTGGGAGCAGGAAGGTGTATGAATAGTAGTTTAGCAAGGATTAGATGTCCCCAGTTCTATCAGGGTCGGAGGAGAGGACCGTGTAGTATGTGAAAATCTTGTTATGAAAGTCTATACCTCATGTGGGCCATGTTTTGGTAGCAAAAAGCCACCACTTGAGTTCGAACCAAGTTTTGGAAGAGTCTTGGTTGAAATCTGTATTTCTTTGGGGGAATCAAAAATGGAGAAAGATCTGGGAGTCTTGGTAGAGGATAGACTAAGCAATAGCACGCAATGTCAAGCGGCAGCTGCCAAAGCCGGCAGAATATTAGCATGCATAAAGAAAGGGATGTATTCCGGAGATAAAACTATAATCCTTCCACTTTATAAAACTCTGGTCCGACCGCATCTGGAGTATTCTGTCCAGTTCTTGTCGCCAGTCCTCAGGAGGGATGTGTTGGAGATGGAGAGAGTCCAGAGAAGGGAAACTAAGGGGGTCTATTGTTGTGTGGGGGATCTTTTGTTGCTAGGGTCTTTTGTTGTGTGGGGATCTACTGTTGCTGGGGGGGGACTACTGCTGCTGGCAGCAGTGGATCTATTTTACTGTTTTTCTTGTTATCATTAACAAATTCCATAGAAATTATTTAGCACCACAAAATTATACTTAGTTCTGTATTCTCTAAAAGTGGCGGTACTGGCAGGTGGTTTGGGGGTAAAACCAGGGATGGTGCTCAGATGTGGGTAGGGGGCGAAGACTAGGGGTGACTCAGAAGGGGGGAGTTCCTGCACCTATTCTCTGAGGAAAAAAGCCCTGCACAAACATGAACTTTAATGGCATCCCAGTCTTAGTCCGTAGGGTTCAGTATTGAATTGGCCTACCCTTTGCAGCTATAAGTGTCCTTTTACATGAACTTTGCGCCCGGCGGACTCCATTTTGCTCAGCGGGGATCGATCCACCGATCCCTGCTGAGCAGGCAGATGACAGATCACTTTTTTAGAGACGGAGCTGTCAGATCCCCGCTCTCCTCTATGGAGAGATCAAATGAAAACGGACAGCCTGTCCATTTTCCTTTTTGTTTCAAAAAGCTTTATTGAACAGAGAACACATTAGAAAAGGGTACAACAGTTAGATCATTCCGATCAACATTCTCGGTGATCCAATAATAACTAAAATAATAACAAAACAATGGTATATAGTATTGTAGACACAATAGCAGGAAAGAGGTTCAGATGAATATAAATTATAAACTAGTATTAAAGTGTATTTAGTAAAGGAAAATATGAGCTCCGATAGGAATGCTTTCCTTACGCCTGTCCATTTTCATCCAATCCTATACGATCCTCCAAACAGATGGAAAATAGAGTTTCCATTTGTCTGGATTTCACGGACAGGATCGGATAGCAGCGGGTGTCAGCGGACATGCCACCGCTGACATCCACTGCTCCACAGGGGTGTATGGAGCATCTGATCAGTAGGGATGATCGAACGGTTCGGGTCGACCATCGGTTCGACCCGAACATTGACTATATGAAATTCGGCCGAATTACGAACTTTTTCCGGAAAAAGTTCGGAATTCGGCAACCAGAACCGACCAAAATGCAATGGGACAGGAACTGGGCTTTAAAAGCCCGTGATTGGACCAGAACCATCAGTAAAAGCCAATTGAGGGGGCAGGAGGATGCTAGGAATGTGATTGGAGTGACTAGGGGGTCCAGAGGCCAATCAGTAGTGAATACGCCCCCCCAGTATATAACATAGCCCCGCCAAATCTCTAGCATTGTAATACAGGGCTGTGGAAGAGAGTGGAAGCAGTTCTGTTACTTCTGCTTCAAAAGTGTCATTTAGCAATTATTAGTGTGTGGAAAGGGATATCTAGTGTAGTTAGGGTACTATTTTCCACTATAGTTAGATTCAATAATCTAGTTTCTGTAGGGAAAGTGTTAAGTGTCAGGGTGACCGTAGTGTAGTGTAGGGTGAACTGACTCTTGACTGCTATGGCAGGGTGACCAAACTCTTCCATGTCAGGGTGACCGCCAGAGAAAAAAGATCGTTTGTATTAGAATTGCAGTAGAGCAGGGTAGGGCTCCGCTACTTTCACACATGACCGTTTTTGTTGCAGGCGTTTATTGGGCTTTTTTGTGGACGTCTTTGGAGGCAGGCATAACATCTGAACTTCTGTATAGGGGTATATATACACACACACATATATGTATATATACACATACACACATATAGGTGTGAAAGGAGCAGAACCCTATGCCTGCACTAATGAAATTAGCGCAGGCATAGGGCTCCGCTCCTATCACACCTATATGTGTGTATGTGTATATATATATATATATATATATATATATATATTTATATGTGTGTGTGTATATATACCCCTATACAGAAGTTCAGATGTTATGCCTGCCTCCAAAGACGCCCAAAAAATGCCAAAAAAAACGCCTGCAACAAAAACGGCCAGGTGTGAAAATAGCGGAGCCACTGCCCTGCTCTACTGTAATTCTAATACAAACAATCTTTTTTTTTTCTGGTTCTGGACATGCTACAGAGCTGAAACTTCACAGGTACACTTTTTAGACCCCCCAGACACTAAATCCAAAGAAATCTTTTTTTTTTTTTCAATAATTTTTTCAATAATTGGCTCTCTATCAAAAACGACAATTTTTAAGAACTTTTTTTTGTGTGATTAATAGTCCCTGGGGCATGACCCAGAACCCTAGGCACTTTTTAGGGGCATTTATTGGCTTTTAGGACTTCAAAATTGTGTTTTTAATTACCGAAGTTTGGGTCCCATTGATTTCACTGGGGTTCTGGAATCCGGACCCGAACTTTCGGGAAGTTCGGGTGTTCTGGTCGAACCAAACTTTTCAAAAGTTCGATCATCCCTACTGATGAGGTCTGCCTGAAAAACTGACAGGGACCTGATCGGAAAGCCCGTGTGAAAGGGGCCTAACAGCTTCAACTCCTCTGGGAAGGCTGTCCACAAGGTTTTTAGGAGTGTCTATGGGAATGTTTGACCATTTCTTCCAGAAGCACATTTGTGAGATCAGGCACTGATGTTGGACGAGAAGTCCTGGCTTTCAGTCTCCACTCTTTTATTCATCCCAAGGGTGTTCTATTGGGTTGAGGGCAGGCCAGTCAAGTTCCTCCACCCAAAACTCGCTCATCCATGTCTTTATGGACCTTGCTTTGTGCACTGGTGCGCAGTCATGTTGGAACAGGAAGGGGCCATCCCCAAACTGTTCCCACAAAATTGGGAGCATGAAATTGTCCAAAATGTCTTGGTATGCTGACACCTTAAGAGTTCCCTTCACTGGAACTAAGGGGCCAGGCCCAACCCCTGAAAGACAACCCCACACCCAAATCTCCCCTCCACCAAATGATTTGGACCGGTGCACAAAGCAAGGTCCATAAAGACATGGACGAGCGTGTTTGGGGTGGAGGAACTTGACTGGCTGCCTGCACTGAGTCCTGACCTCAACCCGATAGAACATCTTTGGGGTGAAATAGAGTGGAGACTGTGAGCCAGGCCTTCTCATCCAACATCAGTGCCTGACCTCACAAATGTGCTTCTGGAAGAATGGTCAAACATTCCCATAGACACTCCTAAACTTTGTGGACAGCCTTCCCAGAAGAGCTGAAGCTGTTATAGCTGCAAAGGGTGGGCCAACTCAATATTGAACCCTACGGACTAAGACTGGGATGCCAGTAAAGTCCATGTGTGCGTAAAGGCAGGTGTCCCAATACTTTTGACAATATAGTTTATTTATTCAAATATGAATTTAACCACTCCTGGACTGGAAGGATTTTCCCCCTTAATGACCAGACCATTTTTTGCAATTCGGCACTGCATTACTTTAACTGACAATTGCGCAGTCGTATGACGCTGTACCCAAATAAAACACCCCCCCCCCCCAAAAAAAATAAATAAATAAATACATGTTTTTCATAATTTTAGGCCAATTGGTATTCTGCTACATATTTTTGGTAAGAAAATCCCAATAAGCGTATTTTGATTGGTTTGCGCAAAAGTTATCGTGTTTACAAACTAGGGGAAAGATTTATGTAATTTTTATTTTTTATTTACTAGTAATAGTTACATAGTTACATAGTTAGTGAGGTTGAAAAAAGACATCAGTCCATCCAGTTCAACCTATGATGTGTGTGTGTGTTTGCTGTTAACCGTACATTGTATACCCCTGTATGTTGTACATTGTATACCTCTGTATGTTGTACATTGTATACCCCTGTATGTTGTACATTGTATACCCCTGTATGCTGTACATTGTATACCCCTGTACGTTGTACATTGTATACCCCTGTATGTTGTACATTGTATACCCCTGTATGTTGTGGTCTTTAAGGTGCCCATCTAATAGTTTTTTGAAACTATCGATGCTCCCTGCTGATACGACTGCTTGTGGAAGAGAATTCCACATCCTTACCGCTCTTACAGTGAAGAACCCCTTACGTATTTTAAGGTTAAACCGCCTTTCCTCTAGTTTTAGTGAGTGGCCACGTGTCTTATTGTATCCCCTTTCTCTGAATAGTTTGTTCCTTATGCTAGGGTTGCCAGTACAGTATTTGTACATTGATATCAAATCCCCCCTCAATCGTCTCTTCTCCAGAGAGAATAGGTTCAGTGCTTGTAGTCTTTCCTCATAGCTGATGTCCTCCATTCCCCTAATTATTTTTGTTGCCCTTCTCTGGACTTTCTCCAGTTCCAGCACATCCTTCCTGAGGACCGGTGCCCAGAACTGGACAGCATACTCCAGATGTGGCCGGACCAGAGTCTTGTAGAGAGGGAGAATAATCTCTTTATTTCTGGAGTGAATCCCCTTTTTTATAAATCCCAGTATTCTGTTGGCTTTGCTTGCAGCGGCTTGGCATTGCATGCCACTGCCAAGCCTGTTGTTCACCAGTACCCCCAAGTCCTTTTCCATCCTAGACTCACCCAGAGGTTTCCCCCCTAGTGAGTAGCTTGCTCTCTGGTTTCTGGCACCCAGGTGCATTACTTTACACGTTAAACCTCATCTGCAATGTAGTTGCCCACCCCATTATTTTGTTCAGGTCCGCTTGTAAGGTTTCCACATCCTGCATAGAAGATATTGGCAAGCTTAGTTTAGTATCATCCGCAAATACTGAGATTGTACTCGATATCCCCTCCTCTAGATCATTTATGAATAAATTAAACAGGATTGGTCCCAGGACAGAACCCTGGGGGACCCCACTTTCCACACCCGCCCAATCCGAGTACTCCCCATTAATCATCACCCTCTGGACTCTCCCCTGGAGCCAGTTCTCTATCCAGGTACTCACCTTATGGTCCATACCTACCTTCCTTAGTTTGTACAGTAAGCGTTTGTGGGGAACGTTGTCAAAGGCCTTTGCAAAGTCCAGATACACCACATCCACAGGCTTACCTTTATCTAGGTGGAAGCTCACTTCATCATAGAAGGTTAATAGATTGGTTTGGCAAGAACGATTTTTCGTGAATCCATGCTGATTACTACTAATAATACCGTTTTCATTACTAAAGTCTTGTATGTGGTCCCTTAACATCCCCTCCAAAGTCTTGCAGACTACTGATGTTAGGCTGACCGGCCTATAGTTACCCGGGATATATCTCGGCCCTTTTTTAAATATTGGTACCACATTGGCTTTTTTCCAATCAGCTTGCACCATACCCGTCTGTAAACTATCCTTAAAGATCAAGAATAATGGTCTGGCAATCACCTGGCTGAGTTCCATAAGTACCCTTGGGTGCAAGCCATCCGGTCCCGGTGATTTATTTATGTTAAGTTTCTCTAGTTTAGTTCTAAGTCTATCTTCTGTTAGCTATGGCGGCCCTTCCTGAGATGTATTATTTAATTTATCATTACAAGCTGGGTTAGTGTAGCCCCCCGATTCTTTTGTGAAGACTGAAGAGAAGAAATTATTTAACACTTTTGCCTTTCTCTGTCCTCAGTGGCCATATTTCCTTCGTCATCTTTTATGGGGCCAATGTGTTCTGGCCTCGCTTTCTTACTATTTATATACTTAAAGAATTTCTTGGGGTTTTTTTTTTTACTCTCTGTATGGGGGCGATCTGCGATTTTTGGCGGTACTGCGACATTGCGGTGAACCGATCGCACCCCTAACTGACATTTTTGACACTTTTGGGGGGACCAATGACATTACTACAGTAATCAGTGCTAAAATATACACTGTCACTGTACTAATGACACTGGCAGGGAAGGGGTTAACCTAGGGATGAGCAAAGGATGATATGTGAGCCTATGGGAGTGTTTTATAACGGTATGGGGGATGGGCTTGTGAAATTACCACAGAGACCTGTGATCCTATATAGAAGGATCACAGGCGCTCTGTGTTCATTCCAGAGAGGAGAACGGACAGCTATGTTTTACAACAGCTGCCTGTCGTCCTCTCTCAGCTGGGAGCAATCGCATGTGCCCAGAGGCAATTGGTGCCCCTGGTCTCATGGATCGGCATCCCAGCTGCCTAGTGGGAGCAAGCCCCCAGGAGCGCTCCCGCAGATCGCTGTACAGGTACGGCGATTCGCGCAGCCGAGCCAGCCTGCTGCAGTATATATGCGGCGGGCGGGCGGTCAGCAAGTGGTTAAACAAAAGCTTGAGCAAACATGTTATGGGGCAGGGGCGTAACTACAGGGGTTGCAGGAGTTGCAATTGCAACCGGGCCCCATGCTCCAGGGGGCCTGTGCGGCTCCCCTGTACACCTGGATAGGAGGGGGGGGGGGGCAGCATGTAGAGAAATCACTGTCCTCCTTTTTCCACCTGTAGCTGCAGTAGGAAAATGGAGAAGATTTGTTCCCCTGTATGCTGCCCCCGCCACTCCTATCCAGTTCACTTGTGTTCTGCTGTCTCTGGGCCCCTGTGTGCTCCCCTGGTCCCCCCCCCTACTGTGCTGCCCCCCCACTCCACTGTGCTCCCTCCCCTCTCCTGCCGTCTGCTGCAGGGGATATGTCACAATAGAGAACCAGGAAGGGATCAGTAAATATGTGATTTACCAGCTCCTTCTTTTTCTGAATGGACAGAGTCATAGTCAGTCACATTGTAAAAAAATAAAATAAAATGATAAAAAATAATACAATTAAAATACAAAAAAATAAAAACTACTGACACCAGTGGGTGAACTGGTCACACTTGCGACCGGGCCCTGGCATTCCACCACCGTGGGGAGGACCGAAGATGGCAGGAAGGGGGCCCACTGCAGAACTTGTGAAAGGGTCCCGCTGCGGGACCGTAATAAAGGGCCCCGCAATGAGAGTAAAGGTCCCCAGGATCAGTGGGAAGAGCCCCAGGCTTGAAGGAAAGGGCCCTGGCCAGGGGACCAGGGGGGCCCTTCATGATTTCTTGCACCGGATCCCGAAGGTTCTAGATACGCCTCTGTTATGGGGACTTAAAAAAAATGCCCTCTTCATCGGGGCATGGGAAAGCCTGGGAATCACAGCGGGTGATGATCTTGTAATAACCACAGGAAGGAACTTTCTATACGTCTGTCTATCAATCAGCAAGTGTTCAATCTATCACATTTTTCATTGGTTCCTTTTTATATACTTTATACATGTGCCCTTCACAGCCCCGTCCCTCATTACTATAAAAACCTCCTTGCATTCTTCTTCGGCATTGAAAAAATGAATGAAAATATTGGTGGGCTGCAGAACATTTCTCTGGGATATCACATTTATGATTCCTGCGCCGATGCAAATATAGCTGTAAAAAGCATCCTGCAGATATTATCCGGGCCGGGGAGAATCGTCCCCAACTATTCCTGTATGAAACAAAACCGGATCATCGGTTTTATCGGAGATCATCACTCCAGGACAACCATACCTATAGCTCAGGTATTGAGCGTCTACAGGTACACTCAGGTGAGCGTTTCCTTTTACAAGGTTTTACATTTCCAATGTGAACTCAATGTTAACAGTTGCCTCCAGGGGCTGACTGGCAACTTTCGGCCCAGGGGGCAAGTACAAACCAGAGGCCCACGGTGCAGCGACTCGGCCCTATTCCCTCTTCCCGGCCTCCTCCTGACCCCCATTCCAAGGTGAGTACTCTCTACTCACCGCCCCGAATCTGGGTTCTGGACCTGGCCAGCAGCGGACAGTTGGGGGGAGCTGGGACAGCTCGGTTGGGGCTGCCTGGCGGAGGTATGGAACCGGCCTCTGCTCAGACACAGTTTACACCATCCATGCTGGGGTGGGGGGGGCTGCGCTCTGTCCTTGTCTTCATTCCCGCACTCAGTAGGTCAGCAGTGGGGACATTTTACTTCTCTTTACCAGGAATCTTTTAGGCAGAAGTGCTGCAGACCTTTTAGGGGGCATCATAGTTGCCCGGGGGGCAATTGCCCTCCTGCCCCCTGGCCCAGTCCTCCCTTGGTTGCTCCTGTGTCATCCAAAAGCTGAACTCCAGGCAAACAGCTAAATATGTTGTAGATATTGACATATGGAGGCCATGTTACCTGCTAAAAGAGTTGTATTTCTGTCCATCCAGTCCTGAGATTTACACAGTCCTGCCACACATTATAGCCTGACTAAAGACCTGACTTGTCTCTGCTGCAGTAAAGGAAACAGATTGGTCACCTTCCCGCCCCCAACCTGTGATTGAACCATGAAAGAGTAGCAAATGAACCTCAACTCTCATCTCCTTGCCTATGTCAGCATGGTTTTGGTTAGCACATATGCATACAGCACATCTGATTGGCCCTTAGTGTTACTCCCACGGCTGCTGTTAGAAATCATGGGGCCCTGTACAGCCTACCTGGAAGGGCCCCCCTCCCCCAATATGTCAAGAAAATATTTTCACTAAAAATACACTAAAATCATTATTAGCGGACACAAACATAACAGGGAACCAGTATGAGCTGATATTGTATTTTTTTCACATTTTATTTTCCATATCCCTCCCCCCCCCCCATGTGAACGGATATCAGGTACATTGTACTCCTACCCATTCACCAAAAAAGCGTACAAAAAAAAATCAAAATAAACACAAAAGCCAGTTTTCGACAAAACTTTTATTAAAAAAAAAAAAAGTATCCCCCCCCATGTAAATTCATCGTCAATCACGTTGCCCGCCGAACCCGAAATATAGAAAAAGAAAAAAAAGAGGCTCCCGCCTCTTCACACGCCTCCTGGCTAATTAGCTGCTTGAGCCATGACAGCTCTTTTATAGGAAAGGGACGGGGACGCCCGTTACATCACCCGGTGGCAGCGCCCCTTCTGACATCACGTGAACTTATGTTCGACTCGAACATCAAGCCCATCCCAACTGAGAATATGTCTATCCCCGGAGCTGTGGGAGCATAGTCAACGGAGGTCCAAGGCACACACGGCACACCCCAGACGGGGATAGGTCCAAAAAAGTTGTAAATAATGCATGAAGCAGTTTCGAACATTGTCTGTAAAAGGAAATAAGTAGTATGTAGAATTGAATGTTGCTGCTTGCATATAAGTATGAGACCTGGGAAGCCAAATCTGACCAAAAGAAGGATAAAGAACAAGTATGGGATAAGAGTTAATCAAAAGGACCAACAACAAAAAAACAGAAAGTGATGTAGTGTGGGGAGTGAATGAGTTTAGAAGAGCGTAAAAAGTTAACCCCAATAGGGTGAATAGAACCGACGTTCCCTGATGCTGGACCCAGAGTACAGCTGTCGATGGTTCGGCTGAAAGAAGGATCTCATATCTGAAGTGATCAACACATCTTCAAAACGCCCTCTTCTTGCAGGCGCTGTTGGATTGCTACCCGCAACTGTCTCTCTGTGACTGGAAATTCCTCTGCCAGCGCACGCAGAAGCAGAATGCAGCATTTCTCGCAGCAAGGCCTGGAAGTGCTGCATTCTGACCGCTCTCTGTGATGGTGGTAACATTTCCGCCATTTTTCGTTTGTACCGGGGGTCTAAGTACGTTGCCACCCATTACTGGTCCTTGCCCTTTATGCTTTTTATAGGGGGGTCCCCCTTTAAACACTGGAGCATGAAGGCCCCATTCGCACTAAACTGGAAGCGGTGGAGTGGCCTAGCTCCAGCTCATCATCCAGGATAATGTCATCCTCATTCTCCTCCCCCCATCCACAGACAACACCAGGGATCCCAGAAAGGTTTGGAGCATGCTCTTCTTGCTCCTCCTCATCCGCCCCAGCACCATCCTCCTCTGACTCCTCTTCAGACTCCTGTTGTTGATTTGTCTCAGATGGAGTAGCACCCCCTGGGAATTCATCCAACATTGCGACTTCCTGATCTTCCTGCTCCTGCTCCTCAACGGCTTGATCAATGACACGACACAATGCAGGATCCAGAAAGAAGGCGTAAGGTATGATGTCACTGATGGCGCCCTGGCCGCGACTGACCAGTTTGGTGATCTCATCAAATGGCCGCAGAAGTCTGCATGCATCCCGCATGAGCAGCCACTGGCGAGGTGAAAAAACCCAAGCTCCCCAGAACCTGTCTTGCCGCAGAGTTCATACAGGTAGTCGTTAACTGCATGTTTCTGCTGGAGCAGCCTATCAAGCATATACAACGTTGAGTTCCATCGCGTCGGGCAGTCACAAATAAGACACCTGATGGGCAGGTTGTGTCTCCGCTGAATGTCAGCAAGGCGAGCCATGGCTGTTTAAGATCTTCTGAAACGGCCCGAAATTTTCCTGGCCTGCCGCAAGATGTCCTGGACCCCAGGGTATTTGGCAACAAATCGCTGCACGACCAAGTACAGGACGTGTGCCATGCATGGCACATGTGTAATTTTGCCCCGTTTCAGCGCACTCAGCAGATTGGTACCGTTGTCGCACACCACTTTACCAACTGTCAAATTGAGCGGTGTCAGCCACTGATCTGCCTGTGAGCGCAAAGCTGAAAGGAGTGCAGGACCAGTGTGGCTCTTGGCATCCAGGCACAACAGACACAGCACAGCATGGCAACGTCTCACCTGGCATGTGGAATAGGTTCTGGGGATCTTGGGCAGCGCAGCGGAAAAGACGGTAGCAGCGGAAAAGGAGGAGTCAGTCGAGGAGGAGAGGGAGGATGGAGTAGGAGGAGAAGGAGGAGAGGCAGGCCTGCATGCAATCCGTGGCGGTAAAACCAAATCTACACGAGTGCCACGGGTTACATGCTTGATGGCCGTCAGAAGGTTCACCCAGTGGGCAGTAAAAGTGATATAAAAGCAAGAGAGGTAATTGGCGCTGCCTAAAAATATATAAAAAATAAAATAAAACCAATAAGACTAATAGCTAGTGTGTGAAGGATGTTTCGGATAAAAATAGATATAAATATAAAGTGCAAAATAGTAGATCAATACAATCACAGATCGATATATATGCACATGTGATTTATAAAAACATATATAGAGCAAAATAGTGCAAGAAAGTGCGCATACCCCAAAAAATTATATATATATATTAACGATCTATATAAAAAGATCAATTAAAATGAGATCAGCCAGTGGGGAATCTGGCCAGTCAATCAACAAAAGATAAATGTGGAATTTTATCTGTGAAAGGAATATCTGCGCAACAATATCAAAGAAAATATATAAAATATGATAAGTGAATAGGTGCAATAAATATATAAATTGCGGAATAAAGTGCCGTATAATCAAAAATAATATATAATAATGGTGGGTAGTGCTAAAGTGCTGATTAGTGCAGATAACTCAATTTTAAAAGTGTTGATTTATAAAAACTCATATCATCAACAATATATAAAGGAATTAATCTGTGGGTATGCTCAAAAAACGGATAATTCAATCTTTCGAATCAATCAGTAAAGAGTCCTTAAAAGTTCAATAAAGGGTGAGCTGTGGCAATATTCTACTCCGTGGGTGGGTGTTTTGTAGTGCTCCAGTAGTATAAGTGCCGGGTGTGGGGACAGTGCACCCCTCTTGTTCCCAATTTGTCCCGCACTCACCAGATAATCACACCCCTACAGGGGTATCCAGCATATAGGACCAAGATCCGCTATCCGGTCATAGAATGTACATGTATGCTGATCCTTCTGGTGTAACCCTCTTGGAGCCGTATGGATCGTGGATATCAGAATGAACTCATGGGGAATATATCCAGGGCATCATAGGGAAAAAGAGCCTCACATAGTGATGTATCGTTTAAAATACAATCTTTTATTGAAGCAGTTTAAAAAACGTACTCACATTTAAATGGGTAAAACAAGCGACATGTACTGTAGGGACCGCAAGACCCTCTTTAGCAGTGGCTTCTGGGACGCCGAGTTAGCCAACCACCGGATCTGCGCTCCAACGATGCGGATGCACTACGTCACTTCTGCATCGTTGGAGCGCACCTTCTGCAACACCCCTGCGTAATGGCCTTCCTCTGCCTGTCATTTTTTAAATTACCCTGTGACAAAAGTCTCTAGAGAAGTGCAGTATATGTGGAAGAAGGTATATAACACCCCGCTTCAATCTGTGGTATTGGGGGGCCACTGGTTTATCACACCAGTTCTACAAAAAATTGCCCAGTAACTGTTGTCACTATGTGTAGCAGAGTTAACACAGCAAAAGAGGCAACATTTTTTCAGGACTAAAATACACTCTTATAAAAGTATACTGTTAGATAACACCCCACTTCAATCTGTGGTATTGGGGGGCCACTGGTTTCTCAAACCAGTTAGACAAAACATTGGCCAGGGAGTTTGGCACTGTGTGTAGCAGAGTTAACTCAGCAAAAGAGGCAATATTTTTGCAGGACACAAATACAATCATAAAAGTATGCTCAGATAACACCCCACTTCAATCTGTGGTATTGGGGGGCCACTGGTCTATCACACCAGTTCTACAAAAATTTGGCTAGTAACTGTTGTCACTGTGTGTAGCAGAGTTAACGCAGCAAAAGAGGCAAAATTTTTGCAGTACCCAAATACACTGTTATAAAAGTATATGGTTAGATAACACCCCGCTTCAATCTGTCATTTAGGGGGGCCACTGGTCTATCACACCAATTATAATACTTTTTTAAAACTGCCTTTGTCACTCTTTGTAGTTGTAGTATTGCTGAAGAAAGGCTCACCACACCAGTCACAATGCTGCACAGTGCACAATACAAATCCACTATGATATGCTTTCTATATTAGAAAGTATATTATAAGTGTATTACACCCCTATATAGTGCATTGCACACCAAAGAATAGTTCACCTATACCAAATACCAGTCCTTGAAAGGACTTTTGTGGTCCTATATCAGAGCGATTTGTGTCACTGACAATCTGTCCCTGGTGCACACAGCAAACCTCTCCCTACACTGACACAAGAGACAATATTGATAGTACACCTATTCCAAATACCAGCCCTTAAAAGGACTTTAGTGGACATAACAGAGCCATTTGTTTCACTAACAATCTGTCCCTGCTGCACACAGCAAACCTCTCCCTACACTGACAAAAAGCAGAATGTAAAATGGCCGCCAGGTCAGGTCTATTTATAAGGTAGGGGGTATGTCCATGTGCTAAAATGTCTTCGTTGGCTGTCCTGTGCCATGGGTCAAAGTTCTGCCCAATCAATGTAAACTAATGTGGCTGCCACGAACAACGCCATATGTTCGCAAAATCGGCGGACTGCAACGAGCAAAGTTCGCCGCAAACTAACCGATGGGTGAACCGCAAGGCCATCTCTAGTCCTGCGATCCCCTTCTGTCAGGACCCCGCTTCACAAGAGGATTTGAAAACCCAGCGGCATCACCTACATCTGTAATTCTCAGCAGAAGAAGCATTTTGATTGGTCAGCACCATCACATGGACGGCGTTGGCCAATAAGATTCCTTCTAGCCCATGCTGTCAACATGCAGACGGCCCCCTCAGTGCTGGTGACACAACCAGTGGTTTGGACATGTGGACCGGCCGGCGAGTGTCACCTCGCTGGTGGGTATCACCCAGGTGTGGTCCGCACTCCCCCACACCCCCATAGCAACGCAGTACAATATTAGCTATCAGATATTAAAGTAGAATAGGCAAATCTTTTTTTTTTTTCATTTTGGATAGAGTAAGGGAGGGTTATGACCTCTGTCAGTCTTTTTTCTTGCCATCTGTGTCCAATTGCGGAGATTTCCCTTTACTTCCTGTCCATTAGCCAAACTGGAAGTGAGAGGAAATTCCTGCAAATTAACCGCTTCTCGGCCACTCGCTGCATTTTTACTGCGGCAGAGTGGCTCTCCTGCGCAAACCGACATAGACCTACGTCGGTCGCACGTGGGAAGCTAGGGGGCGAGCGCGCCCCGCCGTCGGCACGCTCCCACCCCCACTCGGCAGCGGGGAAGCTGATGCTCGGGTCAGGTGGCTCCGATTGCTGCCTGACACCCGCAGTCGCTCCCCGCTGAGAGAGAAGGACGGTCGGATGTTGTAAACACAGCTGACCGTTCTTCTCCCTGGAATGATCACAGAGCCCCTGTGATGCTTCTATATAGGATCACATGTCTCTATGGTCATTTCAGAAGCCACGCCCCCCACAGTTAGAATCACTCCCCTAGGCTCACGTTTAACCCCTTGATCACCCACAGGGTTAACCCCTTCCCTGCCAATGGCATTATTACAGTAACAGTGCATATTTTTAGCACTGATTACTGTAGTAATGTCACTGGTCTCCCCAAAAGTGTTAAAAATGTCAGTTAGGGGTCCGATCTGTCTGCCGCAATGTCACAAAAAGATTGCAGATTTTCGCCATTACTAGTAAAAAAAAAAAGAAAAAGACAGTAAAAATGACATAAATCGTTCCTGTAGTTAATAGACGCAATAACTTTTGAGCAAACCAATCAAAATACGCTTATTGCAATTTTTTTTTTCTTACCAAAAATATGTAGCAGAAAACAAATTGGCCTAAAATGTTAAAAAAATTTGATTTTTTAATTTTTTTTTTTTTTGAGAATGTCATATAGCAGAATGTGAAAAATATTGTTTTTTTTTTCAAAATTGTTGTTTTTTTTTTGTTTATAGCGCAAAAAATAAAAATTGCAGAGGTGATCAAATACCACCAAAAAAAATCTCTATTTGTGGGGAAAAAAGGACATCAATTTTTTTCGGGTACAGCGTCGCGCAATTGTCCGTTAAATTAACTCAGTGCCAAATCGCAAAATAGGGCCTTATCAGGAAGGGGGCAAATCCTTCCGGTCTTAAAGTGGTTAATGGAACTCCATAGGGATCCCCAGGTTACCAGAACTAGTGTGCCCATTGGAAGATTTCCCCTCTTTTACTTTTCTGGGGGGCAACCCAAAATTTAGGATTCCCTTTAACTTTCACTTTTAATGATAATGTAAACAGGACAAATATGTACGTCACTTGCCTGATGAAGGCGCCCTGCGTGGCTCCGAAACGTTGCTGTATATTATGTGACCCTGAAATAAAGTTTTGGACCCCTTTAAGGAAGTCCTTGGTGTGCTGATGACATTTCTTCACTTTGAGTATCCACGGTTTCCACCCTATGGTCATTACAGCACAAAGCATCATTAAACAGACGGTTATTATGAATGTGTGCGCGGGAAATATTGCGTTTGGATCTCCCCAAAGGGGGCACAGACAGCAATAAAGACTGTCAGGGGCTCTAATCCACCTACACTCCATCCAAATAAAAAAAAGGTATTGCCTACAGTTATACTTCAATAATATTGCTAAGCCAGGAGGTGTCATGCGCCTCGCTGGACTTATCCCGTGGTGTACCTTTATGATTTTTTTTTTTTTTTACAAAGGAGCTGAATTCCTGGAATGCAGCCTTAATAAATTAAACTCAAAGATATTTCTATTGCTTTTATTGCAAATATTGCAAACCCACTTGCGCCAACCAACAATCAAACAAACAAACTAATAAATTAGCAGCTGCTGCTGTGAACCTAATGGTTAGACAATGTTATAAAATCCATAAGAGTAATATATTCTTTACAGACAACAGCGCTTGCTCTAGAAGTGTAGAAGGATCCTTAAACCCACCCAAATTGAGCAAAAAACATCAATATTACATACAGTATATAACAAACTTATATGTATTAGTGCAACAAAGAAAAAAAAATTGTGCCTAAACCCAGTGCATACAATAGTCCAGTGATGCTAATTATACCCCACATAACATGAATGGGATGTGTCCCCTAAAAGATTGGGTTTAATTATTTGTTGTTCTTCCGGTTCCGGGAATGAGCTGATTCTGCACTCTGCCTGTTGGTGGAGCGCATATGTAATATTCGGTTTCCGGTTTGAGGGATCCTACATTGATTTTACAGGTGTCCCCAATCTTGGTTCCATTAACTACGACTATATAAAGGATGTGATGCGGACGCTTGGACACGCCCCTGAAGACGTCGGAATGACGAAACGCGTCGGAAGGAGCTAACCAAGCGTCATCTACGTCACACCCGGAAGTTGTTGGTCGGCCATTTTCTTGGTTATTACCGAAGGAACGCTGTCCAGAGCTCATGTTTCATTCTTTTACCTTTACTTATTGGGTGAGTGCATACCCTAGTCGTTTTTGAATAAAATTTTATTGAAGATAATGCACTATGGGCCTGTTACTTGTTGGTGTTTCCCCATTTTCATGAGGTTGCTGGTCCATCGAGTCACCGTAGGAGGATCGGGCTTTCACATGACATGTGTTTTCCTGGAATTATGTTTGGAGATTGGAGGCTGTGAATATATGCAGATGATATCCCTGGGGTGCCTGGTTCCTGTGAAGGGGTTTTAGTGGTCCCTTAACTGCTTATTGCCATATTCCTATAACCATCTGGTAAGAGTCAGTGTGTGGTGGCTGGGTCTGTCACATTTACTCTTTATCAAACACCTGGGTGGAGAATATGCCGACCCTGTAACCTGCATCCCTAAAGAACTGCATTTTATATGGACTCTTACTCATTATGTTATGTGTGGTATAACTAGCGCAACTCATATGCCTATATCATCCGGTATTTTAGAGTTAGCTGCTGGTGTCCTGTAGGGGCGCGGGGTATTTTATTATTGTATAATAGTCCAGTAATAACAGTCCCAAAGAAAAACCTCCAAATTCTTCAAAAGAAACGGCTCACTCTTCCTGCCATGATGGGTCAGTGCATCCCATAGGAGAATACTTCTAATAGAGAAAAGGTGACACCCTGCATGAACAGCGAGCATGAAATTCCCACTCACCAGACGGTGTTGATCCTCTTTACCATATGGAACAAGGAGTGAAAAATAGATGGACTTTAGTGGCACAACACAACCTTACAAAGCAATAATTACTTTAAAATAATGCTTTATTATAAATTCATAAAAATCTCACATAAACAACAACAAATCTCCACAATTGTTAGGGCGGATTTCTCTGCATGCCCTCTATGGTCCCTGATGCCTCCTTTGATTATTTTACTGTTCTCACGGTAGCAGGATTCCCAGCCGTTTCGCTGGATGTGGGTCTGCCAGGTTTACCGCAAGCTACAACAGCACATTTAAGCATGTTCTCCAAGTGTGAGCACTGAGACGAGGAACATTCCGGCATCTTTGGGTTTTTATGTTTTTTGAGAACTTGGATGGGAGAAGGGAATGAGTGGGATACTCCTCTGGCTCAACTATGCACAGTTTGAATGGGACAACTGAAAAAATGCCTATTGGCGCTGACTTGACGCTGCCTAGATGCCGGTCAATGCTGGTTGGCACTGGTCAACGCTGACTTGCTGTCCGTTAACACTGAACTGACTTCTGACACTCCTTTGTGGCACCCTCTTTCTCAAACTTCTCTTCAGGGCTTAGACAATGGCACCCCCTTTCTAAGCTCCCTCTTCTGGTTAGCTGGCTCCTGGATCCCTCTGACCTTCCAGAGTGGTCCCCTATCCTAGGCACACCCCTGGGCAGTTTACAGTACTCACAACACTGCTTTCCTTGAAACTTCTGCCCCAGCAGCTCCACTTGGTCCACAGCACACTGGATGCCTCTCTGCAGCTCAGCTCAACCTGCTGTCCTCTAGGCCAACCGCCAAGGACCTTTTCATACACTGACAGGAGGAGAGACAGCCATCACTCTCCTCCTGGGACTCTGCTTCCCGCCAAAGATGCTCTGTCATGTTACATAGTTACATAGTAGGTGAGGTTGAATAAAGACAATAGTTCATCCAGTTCAACCTGTGTAGGTGTGTGGGGCCGTAATCATCTCTCATACCCCTGAATGTTCTGATCCTTGAGATGAACGTCTAAGAGTCTTTTGAAAGCCACCATACTTCCCGCAGAAAACACCTCTTGTGGGAGAGAATTCCACAATCTTGTAGCCCTAACAGTAAAGAACCCCTCATGTGCTCCCCTCAGACTTATATCTCATCCCAGGATGCATTGTGGCCAGTACCGCCCACTGGGACTGATATTAGCCCTGGTGTGCGGTACTGTCCAACAATATCCCTCATTGGATACAGTGGGGAGACTCCCCAACTCAACAGTCACACCTGGAAACACATAACAGCCTAGCTGAACAATCAGGACCCCCTGATAAGCAGGCAGGGCCATCCATATACTTTTCCTAGCACCTACCTAGGAGGGTGCTACATCACTATATGATTTTGTAAGTAAATATTGATTTATAGAGATATGTATTGTATTTAAAGTTCAAGTTTTACATTTAAATAGTCGTGTGTATATATGCAAAGTCTATAATATGAATCTCCCCTTCTATTCATAGAGAAGTAATGCTCAGCTCCACTATAATATTCTCCTGAAGAAGCGCGATTGAGCACGAAATACATTGGGCTAGATCAACTAACAACCATTTGGACCCACCACCTGGCTACTGGCCACCCCTACGTTTCCTACGTTTATGGCTTTTAGACACAGCACAATTTTTCTTTGGAGTGGGACACTCTATATCTAGGTTTTATGGTCCATCTTGGTGCAGGGCTTAGTATTTATTGAGGGAGTACTGTTTTTTATAAATTAATTTGTTGTTGTTTATGTGAGATTTTTAATCTTATAATAAAGCATTATTTTTAAGTAATTATTGTTTTGTAAGGTTATGTTGTGCCACTAAAGTCCATCTATTTTTCACTCGTTGTTCCATGTAATTTAGGATGAGGCACAGTTTACCCTAGTAGTGTCCACAGTGCCACTCTGTGGTGACACCCAATTCATTCTATCCTCTTTACCATATGGCAATAGGATCAAAGGAAGCTTTGATAGTGTCCTTGACCAGGATGTAATCTCCAGCCGGGCCTTTAGTCCCCCTTCCTCACAGCGGGTAAGAGCTCCAACGTGAATACGGGAGATAGGAAACAAAAACAGAGAACGGACTCCACATAGCGTAAAAATGTATGTTAGCCTTTTATTTAGAGCCCATATGTGGGGGGCTAAGCATAAATCATTAAAAACTCTCTCCCGTGTGGACAGGAGTGGGAGCAGTATAAGCCGGAACCAACCGAGTGGCGGCGTGCATTCCACCTACAACGAAGTACATCGCATCATGCATCCCATCTTGACGTGTTTCGTCATCAGCGTGACGTCTTCAGAAAAGCCTTTTAATGCTTTTTTTTTTTTTACTCCTTAGATCAGTTATGGTTCTACAAGTTACGAGCTAAGCAACAGGGAACTGTATCCAAATTTTTTCAGAACTGTCCAAAATTACAGAGCCATCTATTTGATTCTCTCTAATCTGATGAAACTCCTGGGCTGGACTTGGGTTGGAGTTCTGTCCTCAAATGACGACAGTGGAGAAAAGGAATTTCAGGAGTTGAACAATATTATGGCAATTGAAGGGATCTGCATTGCATTCAATATAAAGATCGACCTTGAGCTTTTTAGAGAGAGTGGATTTATTGATAAAAAAATTGAAATAATTACAAAATCATCAGCTCATGTTATTATAATTTGTGGTTCAAATTCCCATCCAATTAATTTTTTTTTAAACATCTTGAACATTTATTTAAGTGACCGAACCTTGGTCCTTCAACCATCTTGGGCAGCTCAGAGTTTTCTTATAAGCTATTACAGAAAAATATTTAACGGGAGCTTGGCGCTTGATGTCATGGATTTAGAACTCCCAGACATGTCAAAATTTTTAAACAACTTTACGCGTATGAAATATCCAAACGACATGTTACTTGAAAACCTCTGGATGGCCTTCAACAATTGCTTGTCCAATGACCCAGAGAAGAATCAACTTTACGGACTTTTTTACAACCGATCGTTTCATAACTGCACTGGGAAAGAACCAGTCACATTAATTACTAGTTTTAACCAATCTGGACTCTTCCCTCAAGCGTATGTCTCTGTCTACACCATGGCCAATGCCCTAAATGAATTATTACTTCTCGGTCAAACTTTGAAAGGGAAGAACATTCTGTTTTCTACTATTAAGAATCAAGTAAATACAATTTTTCCCCCCAAAACAATTTACTTCGAAAAAAAAAAAAATGTGATCCTTGTTTTAAAAGTATTATTTAACCACGCTCTCACTTTCACAAATTAAAATTTATACAAATTAGTGATCGACCAATTATCGGTAACACCGATATATCAGTGGCCGATATCCACTTTCCCCGATATATCGCAATCGGCCTTTGGATTTATAGTGGTTAAAGGAAAATTATCCGAAGGGACAATAGGGAAAATACCAGATACCAGATCGTATGAGAAAAATTTTTGCATTTGTCCCTTCGCATAATTTCTGGTGAAAGCTGTGTACTAACAATCAGATTATCATACGATCGCTTCGAAAGTGGTATTTTTTTGTACGATTTTCTGATCCTGTGTACGGCCTTAAATGTAGAATCTCCATCTGAACTATAAAGAATAACAATTTTCAAATCCTTTCCAACTCTATTTTTTTTAAATTGAACTTTAAAAAAAAAAAAAAAAATGTGTCAAACAAAAAAGGGCGTTAACATATATTTTTCTATTTTTGTTACCTAAACATGTGACAAATGTATGTTTTTCATGTTTTATTTCTATTTAAAGTTACATCGGTCTTTGAAGAAACTTACATATAGAAGGGAAAGAAACATCCTTCACTTTTATAATAAAGACAATGAATTTGTTACATATTATATCATTAAAAATTGGATTATCCTTAGCAATGGCAGCATTGTGTGTAACTGTGTTGGCCACTTTGACCCTTGGAAAGAAGGCGATAACCAGTTTCCTATAAATGTAAAACATATAATTTGGAAAAACAACAAGAAAGAGGTAGGAAAATATATTATATTTTTTTATTAGTAAAGGTTTATATACTGCCTGACCAAAAAAAAAAAATAGCCACCTGGAATTAAAGCGGAGTTCCACCCAGGGGATACTTTTTTTAATAAAAATCCCCCCGGGACAGTCAGGGCTAGTACATTCCACAATGGCTAGCCTCTGATCTGTCCCCGGTCGCACTTACCTTTTAGGAGAAATACTTACCTTGAAAATGTCTTGTCCAGCGCTGCCATCTCAGGTGTGGGCAGCTTGAAGCCAGCGCCAGCCTCTTCTGCGTCCTCTTCCTTCTTCTTCGGTCCCATGATGTACTGCACCGGCCCCGCCGTCACTTCCGGTGCGCTCGCGTCATCCCTCCACAGCTTCTGGGCATGCCCAGAAGCTGTTTAGAAGGGAATGACGCGCGCGCCCCGGAACTAACGTCGGGGCCGGTGCAGGTGCATTGATTCCTGGGAGCGATGACGTTCAGCTCCCAGGAATCATTGCAAACGCCAGGAAGTGCCGAATCGCCGTGGCCGCCGAGGGGAGGAAGAAGGAAGTAAGGTAAGTATATTTTCTCTACAAGGTAAGTAAAAAAAAAAAAAAAATTGCGATTATCCATTTGTTTTTCAGGTGACCCGGAGCGAGAAGATGGAGGTAAGTATAAATTTAGGGTGGAACTCCACTTTAACTAAGTAAAAAGCATGCAGTGACTCTCCTATTTGATAGTTATTTAATGTGCCCAAAGAATGAGATCAGCTGACTACCTGAATATACAGTGTAGAACCCTCCTAGGTAGGTGCTAGTGAGGACATGGCTCGGTTTGGTGGGGGGTGAGTTTAGCACCCTCCTAGGTAGGTGCTAGTGAGGACATGGCTCGGTTTGGTGGGGGGTGAGTTTAGCACCCTCCTAGGTAGGTGCTAGTGAGAAAGTATAGTTATGAGATCTGTCTGCTTACCAGAGGAGCTGCAGGTAAATCTATATTGTTTTCTGCCTACCAGAGAGCAGGATCTGCTAGTGAGGTCTGCTCATTGTGCTCAGTATGCGATTCATTATGTCTAGAGAGGGTTTCACGCTGGTCCAATAGGGAGGCATGTTGGACAGTAGGAGGAAACCTGACGAATGGATGCATAGGCTTTGATACAGTCCTGGTGATTGGCAGGGGGCAGGTTGCCTCGGTGCATTCTGGGATACTTTATAAAAGCCAGGAGCACATGTGCTGCGGGGTCTTTGGCTGGAGAGCGGAGACCCAGAGGGAGGGGGGGTGGCTGTCAAGGATTACATGGTGCTCTCTGATGTTGATGGGTGGCACACCATGAGGGAAAAAAGGGAAAAATATAGAAAGTAAAAATGGGTAGAAAAATATATAAAAGGATAAGGTGAAAGGGGAAAGGGGGAAGGGGGGGGGGCACGAAAACTGTCTGCCAGCTGGAGCAAGGAGAGGCTCTGAGGAGTATAAACAGAAAGAAAGCAGCACCAGCTTAGTGAAGCATAAGGTTTATTAATACAAAGGGGGGTGGCTGTCTCATCCTCTGTAGCAGTGGCACGGGATCATAGGAGGTCATCCTGAGGGCCTGAGGAATGAATGAGAGGAGCTGAACCCAGAGATCCAGGAGAGCTGATTGAGGGGGAGACACTGGACACCCTGGGACCACAGTATCGTGAATACAGGGACTGGTGTCAAGGGGCCTGACCTGAGGGGGGCCACCCCACGCGTAGGATAGTCAGTAGAAGGGTGTCAGCAGTGAAAGGAAAAAGGATGCTAGTGAGAGTATCCCGAATATAATTGCTAAGCTCACCAAGTCATCTTATCAGGAGAAAAGATACTTAACCTAAAATTACCCATAGTGGCAGGGTGATTCAACAGCCTGGCTGTACCTGAAGATAGGAGTCCTCAACCATTGTGCATAGTTAATTTGCATAGTTTATATGGATTATCCCACTATTTCCTTCTCCTATCCCTAATTTATAATAAACACAAAACAACCAAAATACCCCTGGACTGATCGTTCTGATTTTAGATACCATCAAACACTTGCCGCCCACCCACAGTAGTTTTACTACAATTGGGTGGCAACTACAGGCAAGATAACGTACCTGTACATCGCCCAGCACATGCGCATTGGACACATCGGATTGTGGCTCCCCTTACCCGGCTGTATTAGAAGCTGGGGGATCACATGATCACAATGGAAACACAATTGCAATGAATGGGTTTCAATCATAACGGCTGTGCTTAGTATTGCGATGCTGTGATTGGCCCACATGGTATCTGTACCAATCACAGCACCCTGTACTATGTCATAGCTGTAGGCCAATCACAGCATCACAATAGAAATCACAGCTGTTATGAATTAAACCCATTCATAACAGTTCACAACATTGCTGTCACAGTGATCATAAACCCCCGCACCCCCCCCCCCCCCAAAAAAAAAAAAGATCACACCCTCTTCCCCAGATAAGTACCATGTCACTATGGTGACACTGAACTATTCTGATTCAAGTATGTAAAGAAAAAGTGAATAAAAAATGACTTATTTATTTTTTTAACATTCTGTCAGCAGTCATTATTCCTAAACGCTATCGTATACAAAATATAAAAAATAAAATGTGACAATTTGTGACTATTTAATTTCTTCATTTTCCAAAAAATTGTGACAAAAAATTACAACTTCAAAAAACTCACCATGCCTCTTACTCAATGCCTTGAACTGTCTACTTACCAAAAAAAAAGGGGTAATTTGAGGAGTATTTGAACTGTCCTGGCATTTTAAGGGACATTTTAGGGGCATCAGGAAATGAAGCCATCAGTACATCAGGATTGATTGATTTTCGAATAAACACTGCTCAAAAAAATGAAAGAAACACTTTGAAAACACATCAGATCTCAATGGGGAAAAATATCATACTGTATATCTGCGTATAATGATATGGACTGGGTAATGTGTTAGGATCTATACTGGTATGGACTGGGTAATGTGTTAGGATCTATACTGGTATGGACTGGGTAATGTGTTAGGATCTATACTGGTATGGACTGGGTAATGTGTAAGGATCTATACTGGTATGGACTGAGTAATGGGTTAAGATCTATACTGGTATGGACTGGGTAATGTGTTAGGATCAAGTACTGGTATGGACTGGCTAATGTGTTAGGAACTATACTGGTATGGACTGGAAAATGTGTTAGGATCTATACTGGTATGGACTGGGTAATGTGTTAGGATCTATACTGGTATGGAATGAGTAATGTGCTAGGATCTATATTGGTATAGACTGGGTAATGTGTTAGGATCTATACTGGTATGGACTGAGTAATGTGTTAGGATCTATACTGGTATGGACTGGGTAATGTGTTAGGATCTATACTGGTATGGACTGTGTAATGTATTAGGATCTACAGTATACTGGTATGGTCTGGGTAATGTGTAAGGATCTATACTGGTATGGACTGGGTAATGTGTTAGGATCTATACTGGTATGGACTGAGTAATGGGTTAAGATCTATATTGGTATGGACTGGGTAATGTGTTAGGATCAATTACTGGTATGGACTGGGTAATGTGTTAGGATCTATACTGATATGGACTGGGTAATGTGTTAGGATCTATACAGGTATGGACTGGGTAATGTGTTAGGATCTATACTGGTATGGACTTGGCAATGTGTTAGGATCTATACTAGTATAGACTGGGTAATGTGTTAGGATCAATTACTGGTATGGACTGGGTAATGTGTTAGGATGTATACTGGTATGGTCTGGGTAATGTGTTAGGATCTATACTGGTATGGGCTGGGTAATGTGTTAGGATCTATACTGGTATGGACTGGGTAATGTGCTAGGATCTATACTGGTATGGACTGGGTAATGTGTTAGGATCTATACTGGTATTGACTGGGCAATGTGTTAGGATCTATACTATACTAGTATAGACTGGGTAATGTGTCAGGATCTATACTGGTATGGTCTGAGTAATGTGTAAGGATCTACAGAACTGAAGAGAAAAAGGGGATTAAAGAAGGTGTGTGTGTGTAGAAACCAACCGGCCCTTAGTTTGCTATACTTACCTACCAGTCTGCTGACAAACCAAATAAACCTGTCTAACATAATAGGTTAAAAACAGGGGTTTAGTTAACACACATTTGCAAACGCATGTATAAGCTGCAGGCCACTCTACGGCACCCTGTGTATCCTGCAGTCCTAACACTATCTAATGCCCCATACACACGTGCAGATTATCTGCAGACTTTTGTCTGCAGACTTACCTTTTCTATGCAGTGCAAGGGCCTGCCGGATTGCATACAAATTGAAAGTGTTTAGGTTTGACCTCATATTATATGGTTTTGGTAAGTCTGCAGACAAAAGTCTGCAGATAATCTGCACGTGTGTATGGGGCATTACTCTACTCAAACTGAGTGTGTACTGAGTGTCTCCAACATGGGAGTACATGAATGCTAATGGATGGGAAACAGGTGAGCTTGGAGGTGGCCCAATCCTCCCCCAACCTGCTCCCAGCCATGACTGGTATTGAAAAACAAATGGCTATGTGAAAGCAATGGGGTGCAAACTAAAAAATGACCAGCTGGGAGACACACACCCCCATCCCAGTAATATAGATGGTAAAGGTAAATTGGGACTTTAGATGAAACACCAGCCTGTAAAGCGAGCGTCTCCATCCCTGGCAACATGGAAAATTTGGGCAGTTTTGGGACTTTACATGAGACACCGGCGAGCACTGCTCAGCGTCTCCATCCCTGTATATAACAGAACTGAAGAGAAAAAGGGGATTAAAGAAGGTGTGTGTGTGTAGAAACCAACCGGCCCTTAGTTTGCTATACTTACCCACCAGTCTGCTGACAAACCAAATAAACCTGTCTAACATAATAGGTTAAAAACAGGGGTTTAGTTAACACACATTTGCAAACGCATGTATAAGCTGCAGGCTACTCCAAGGCAGAGACAGGTTTTTTTGGTTTGTCAGCAGACTGGTAGGTAAGTATAGCAAACTAAGGGCCAGTTGGTTTCTACACACACACACACCTTCTTTAATCCCCTTTTTCTCTTCAGTTCTGTTATATACAGGGATGGAGACGCTGAGCAGTGCTCGCCGGTGTCTCATGTAAAGTCCCAAAAGTGCCCAAATTTTCCATGTGTAAGGATCTATACTGGTATGGACTGGGTAATGTGTAAGGATCTATACTGGTATGGACTGAGTAATGGGTTAAGATCTATACTGGTATGGACTGGTAATTTGTTAGGATCAATTACTGGTATGGACTGGGTAATGTGTTAGGATCTATACTGGTATGGACTGGAAAATGTGTTAGGATCTATACTGGTATGGACTGGGTAATGTGTTAGGATCTATACTGGTATGGACCGGGTAATGCGTTAGGAAGAAAAGGATGGCACATTGTTTATTGGAAATTAAAATTATCACCCTACAGAGGGCTGAATTCAAAGACACCCCAAAAATCAAAGTGAAAAAATTATCCAGCAGGCTAGTCCATTTTGCTAAAATTTCATTGTAGCAACTCAAAATGGTCCTCAGTAGTGTGTATGGCCCCCACGTGCTTGTATGCATGCCTGACAACATCTGGGCATGCTCCTAATGAGACGACGGATGGTGTCCTGGGGTATTTCCTCCCAGATCTGGACCAGGGCATCACTGAGCTCCTGAACAGACTAAGATGCAACCTGGCGGTGTTGGATGGACGAAACATAATGTCCCAGAGGTGTTCTATTGTATTTAGGTCAGGAGAGCGTGGGGGCCATTTAATGGTATCAATTCCTTCATTCTCCAGGAACTGGCAGCATACTCTCACCACATGAGGCCGGGTATTGTCATGCACCAGGAGAAACCCAGGACCCACTGCACCAGCGTAGGGTCTGACAATGGGTGCAAGGATTTTATCCCGATTCCTAATGGCAGTCAGGGTGCCATTGTCTAGTGCGTCCCTCCACGGATTTGCCTCCCCAGACCATCACTGACCCACCACCAAACCGGTCATACTGAACCATGTTACAGGCAGCATAACGTTCTCCACGGCTTCTCCAGACCCTTTTATGTCTGTCACATGTGCTCAGGGTGAAGCTGCTCTCATCTGTGAAAAGCACAGGGTGCCAGTGGTGGAGCTGCCAATTCTGGTGTTTAATGGCAAATGCCAATCGAGCTCCATGATGCCGGGAAGTGAGCGCAGGGCCCACTAGAGGACATCAGGCCCTCAGGCCACCCTCATGAAGTCTGTATCTGATTGTTTGGTCAGAGACATTCACACCAGTGGCCTGCTGGAGGTCATTTTGTAGGGCTCTGGCAGGGCTCATCCTGTTCCTCCTTGAACAAAGGAGCAGATACCGGTCCTGCTGATGGGTTAAGGACCTTCTACGGCCCTGTCCAGCTCTCCTAGAGTAACTGCCTGTCTCCTGGAATCTCCTCCATGCTCCTGAGACTGTGCTGGGAGACACAGCAAACCTTCTGCCAATGGGAGGTATTGATGTGCCACCCTGGAGGGGTTGGACTGCCTGTGCAACCTCTATAGGGTCCAGGTATGGCCTCATCCTACCAGTAGTGACACTGACCCCAGCCAAATGCAAAACTAGTGACAAACAGAAAAGATGAGTAGGGAAAAAAAAAGATCATTTGGGTCTGGAGAAGCTCACTGGAGAGTACAAAGAAGAAGTTGGGGGGAAAGTTGTCCAGCTGTCCTATGGTAGAGTTAGTCCGTATCTCCCTCACTGGAGAACCCCCAATGGATATTTGAAGGAGGCAACCAATGATCCTGTGGCTTTGTGAGTAAATAACCCTGGTGCTGGAAGTTAGTGACAGTGTACAGCTTTTGGTCTCCCTTGGGAAAAAGTCCTAATCAACTGTTAGCATTAGAGATTTTTTTAGGACATTTTTGTGCAGCTGAGGCAGATAGAGACGAGTCCTCAAAATGTGCAGTTCATCAGCTCTGGATTTTCCCATGCTCCCTGTACCCCATCCAAGTTCCCCGTTACAAAAGAAACCATAAACAGACACCCCTAGACTGTTCCTTCCAGACAGAGAGAGAATAGAGGAAATGCCGTGGTGCCTGGCTGTGTGCACTCTAACTGGGGGGAGAATGGTCAAGTTCACCAACGGTCTTTAGGGGATGCGTAACACATATATACACATATATATATATATTTTAAATAGCCCTATGATGGATACATTATTTTGTGATTACATCTTGTTGTATTCATAATGATTTCTTCACCAGATTCCAAGATCTCAGTGTTCAGAAACATGTCTGCCGGGTAGTAGAAAGATGCCAAAATCTGGAATTCACAGCTTCTGCTGCTACGCCTGTGCACCCTGCTCAGATGGAGAAATGTCCAACATCTCCGGTATTATTATGGAATACTCTTTGTGATTTTATAAAGATGCTTCACCAGTGGGATATTTTTCTTCTTATCACTGCAGTTAAGTGTATAAAGGAAATGTGCTCTGGGCTTGTGTTGGTGGCCTCAGATTGACACCAGTTTGAAAGTCATCTGGGGGTCATTCAGAATTCACTGACAGGAACATTGGGCTGGCGGTTGACCTCCTTCTGATCTGCATTTGACCTGCTTTAATTTCGTTTTAGATTCCCATAGGAGTGTATGGTAATGCAAAACCAGCTTAAAGCAAACAAAAGCCCCTCGACACAGGCCTAAAACAGTCAGCCTGCCAGATTCCTGTTGCACAAGAGTATTCTGGTATGAGACAAAGCTCTACGAGTGGAGAAGAACAGTAGAAAACTCTCAGCCTTTGGCTTAAAAAGTTGGCCAGGATGTGGACATAAGCAAACATTATAGAAAGCCTGGCACAGAGATTTCCCTTTAGTAACAAGTGATAGATTGGCCTTAAAAAGAGAATTCACTTAAAGTATCACTCAAAAGTAAGTACACCCCACAAACTTTTGTAAATATTTTATTCTATCTTTTCATGTGACAACACTGAAGAAATGACATTGCTACAATGTAAAGTAGTGAGTGTACAGCTTGTATAACAGTGTAAATTTGCTGTCCCCTCAAAATAACTCAACACATGGCCATTAACCACTTAAGCCCTGGAAGATTTTACCGCCTTCCTGACCAGGGCCTATTTTGCGATTCGGCACTGCGTGACTTTAACGGACAATTGCGCGGTCGTGCGACGCTGTACCCAAATGAAATTGACGTCCTTTTTTTCCCACAAACAGAGCTTTCTTTTGGTGGTATATGATTACCTGTGCAATTTTTTGATCATGCGCTATAAACAAAAAAAGAGCGACAATTTTGCAAAACTAACAATATTTTTCACATTTTTGGCCAATTTGTTTTCTGCTACATATGTTTGGTAAAAAAAATTGCAAAAAGCGTATTTTGATTGGTTTGCGCAAAAGTTATTGTGCTTACTAACTAAGGGAAAGATTTTTGTAATTTTTATTGTTTTTTTTTTTTTAACGAGTAATGGCGGTGATCTGCGATTTTTTGCGGGACTGCTACATTGCGGCGAACATATTGGACCCTTGACTGACATTTTTGACACTTTTGGGGGTACCAGTGACATTACTACAGTAATCAGTGCTATACATATGCACTGTTACTGTAAAAATAACACTGGCAAGGAAGTGGTTAACTTTATTTGAGAAGGAGGGGTTAAGTGTGTCCCTAGCGGCGTGCTTCTTACTGTGATTGGATGTGGCTAGTGATGTAACAGCAGAGATCTACGGTCCTACATAGCAGGACCGTATGATCTCTGCTGTTACACAGGGGAGAATGACAGGCGGCTTTGTTATGCTAGCTGCCTGCCTTTCTCCCGGTGTAACCGACGATCCAGAGTGACCGGCGGACATCGGGTCCTCCACTCACACACGCGGGGGGGGGGCCGTGAGCGAGCGGGAGCGCGCCTCCAGCGGTGCGCTCGCTCCCTAGAGCCTCACAGGCTAGCGACGTAGACCTTCGTCGCTTTGCCTGTGAGGGGCTGACTGCCGACGTAAATAGTCGTTAGGCAGTCGGCAAGTGGTTAATGTCTTAATCGCTAGCAACAAAAGTCAGTACACCCCTAACTCCGAGGTTTTCCGAGGTTCCCTGTGACCTTACCAGGGGCTTCAGAGTCAAGGCTGTAAGAGAGGACTTTCCCAGCTCTTCAGGCTCCACCACCAGGTACATTACACTTAGGCTTGGTGGAACCAGGAATTTCCATATATGCATCAATGTGCTTGGCATCAATTCCGTGGATTGCACTGAGGTATTGTTACTATCATTGACTTTAGTTCAATAAAACAATTTTAATCTTCTATTTGAACTGGAGATGGAGGTGATCATACAATTCCAAATGGTTTGTCTACAGAAATGTAGTGCAATGCTTCTTTTTTCTAAACTAGTCTTCCATACACTCCAGTGGATTATTAGCAGAACAAAGTTGATGTATTTTGCACTTGCTGAAGTGTTAGCGCCTGGCACCAATGTTTCTTGTGACAATCTGGAACAGGAAATACTCTTGCCAGTGTAAATTATTGAGAAGAGAAAACTCTTAAGGCCAATTCTTTCTTTTTTAGTTTGTGATAGGATGGTTAAAGCTCTTAAATGTATAATGTGGCTGATAGTTCAACAGTTGCTAAGCAAGTAAGTCGCCACTATTCTACCCTCCCCCTAATGACTAGTCAAATAAATGTTACATCGAATGCAGGGTTTCCCAACCAGAGTTCCTCTAGTGCAGGGGTCCTCAAACTATGGCCCTCCAGCTTTTGCAGAACCACACATCCCATGAGGCATTGTAAAACTCTGACATTCACAGACAGTGGCGGCCCATCCATTGGGGGCGCAGAGGCGCTGCCCCTCTATCCATGCATCCGGCCCCCTAATCTACATGCAGGGTGCACCTTATTAGAGCCAGAGGCTCTAATAGACTTTAAAAAAGGCTGGGCTCGGGGCGCAGAGCACTGCGCCCTGAGCCCACCCAATTGGGTGACAAATAGCGAATGGATATTCGCTATTGCCACACTGATACTCCTCCCGGCCAATCAGAAAGTGGATCCTGAGACCTGTTTTCTGATGGGCTGAAAGGAGAAGGCATGCTATTGGCCAAGAAGGGGGGAGGAAACAGGTGCCAAGAAGGGACATAAGGAGCCTGAGTGGGAAGCCGCTGCCGCCTGTCAGTCCGGAGGAACAAGGTAAGTAAACTGGTGGGGGGAGATGTGGTGCTGCAGGCTGGAGTGATGGGGGGGTCTGCGGCCAGGTCCGTCTGCCGCCCCCCCCGACTGACAGAGCACCAGCTGCTACTGTTCACAGACATGACTAGGCATGATGGGAAATGTAGTTCCTGGCCAACTGGAGGGCCATAGTTTGAAGACCCTTGCTCTAGAGGTTGCTAGGGGTTCTTTGAGCAATGAGCAATTTCTTCTTCTCAAATAAGTTCCCACTGACACCTTTCATCTTTTTAATTATCTATATCTAAAATCCTTAACCACCTTTCCTTAAAGGCCAGACCTATTTCTGACATTTTAAAGTTAAAATCAGTATTCTTTGCTGGAGAATTACTCAGAACCCACAAACATTATATATATTATAATGTATATTATATGTGTTCGGCCGCAGGCCGGTATTTGTATAGCGCCGCCCCTCCTCTATACCGGCCTGCTGCTGCTCGGATCGTCACTCGGCTTGGTCAGGTGTTCTTGGTGGTCACCTGACGTCGGCCGAATACCGCCTCCTCGTGGACCGGACGTCTGGTCGGGTGCTGTGTCAGGGAACGCTGCTTGTGGCGCTGAAACTCCTCCATCCCAGCACGACCTCCGACGGTGCTAAGCTCACCCACCGCTGCTATCCAGTCCAGCTTCTCTGCCTTCGGCCGCCGTCTGCACTGCCAGCTACACCGCTGCTTCTCCCGCTGTTCAGTAGGGGATCAGGTACTTGGGTATTATGGGGGGGGGGGGGGGAGGCATCTTCCTGCACACACTGCCTGCCTCTGTAGGCCACGGCTATCTTTTACACACAATCCTGCACACACTGCCTGCCTTCCAGTAAGGCCACGGCTACCCCTGTACACAGGCTCATGCACACACTGCCTGCCTTACTAGGCCTCGGCTACCTGTATTTTTTATGTTCTCCTGCTTTCTTTACCGGCCTCTGTAGGTTGGTTACCTCATCTCATGTTCCCCTGCTTGTCCCTGCTTGTTTTACGGCTGCCTTGTTTGGGGGGGGGTCGCCCGGCCTTTATCAGAGAGGGGGGGGGGATTGGTGCCTGAGGGTTGGTGGGGGGGGGGGGGGGTCTCATTGCATTGCAGGGTGTGTGTTCCGTTCCTGGTGCATGTGATGTATCACTAGTGGGGGGTCACGGGTCGTCCCCCTTTTTTTGACCATTTGCCTTTTTCCTTCAGGTTCTCATGTCTTTCAATGCCGGCACCAGGTACTACTTCAGGTTCAGGTTCCTTTGTGTACCCCACGGCTCAGCATTATTTAGTCTTCACAGACGCTACTCTGGCGTCGCCCATAGACACTATTATGCCAGTTCCGTCACTTGGCCCCACACACTTAGTCACCTTGTCTGGCTGCCCGGTGGTTCCCCCTTCAGGTATACTTCAGGCTTGTATACTCCTCATGTGATTCACCTGCGGTTGCATTTGGTTCCTGTGCTCCGTCACGGCTTCATCACCTCTGTGCACATACCACTCCTCATGTCGTCTGTCCTTCTCGTTACACTGTTTTCGCTGTGGCACGCCAGCTGTGTTGTTCTGTCATGTATTGCCCCCCCCCTCCCTTTTAGGGCAAGTCTACTGGCTGTTAGGGTTCAGGTGCTGGCCCTAGTTCCCCCCTTCATAGCCGGTCCCGCGAGGCCAACCCCCCAATCTCGTCGGAGATTATTTCGCCCCTCGGGCCAAACCAAAGCTAGCGCCTCGCTCCACCCTTCTCATGGGGTTTATAGTTAGGGCCTCACCTGTCACGGCCACACGTTTAGATTCTTTTACTGTCACCGAGAGGCCATCTTTCCCGCCACCACGTCAGTGGCTCACGCCCCTCGCCCAAATCATAGGTAGAGCCTCTCACCGGCCGCTTGGCATCTAGCAGGGCCTCAACTGTCACGGGGTAGTTAAGTTCTTCGCCTCTGGGCACTAGCTAGCCAGCCAGTGGTTCTCCGATACGTTACAGTCGTTAATCGGACTTGGGCGTTCTACTTTTTTCTGTTTCCTTCAACAGCGGGCCTCAAGGAGCCATCCTGGAAGATGGATCTTCCTCCCCCTCCACGCCAGCCAGGATTAGCACCCCTGTCAGATCCGGTACCCCCAGGGGTCGTCAGGTTCCATCTCCGCTGGGCTCTTACGGGTCTTGGACTATTCCGAAGATCTCGGCGGTCCTACGCCAGAAGGGTATCCCGTTCCCGGCCACAGCAAGAAAAGCAGAACTATTCAGATTGATGACAGGACACCCAGAAGATCCTGGACTGGGCACCAGCTCTCAGGGCTGTTCGCCTGCAATACAAGGGACCCTGGACTCCATCCTATCTTCCTTGCAGTCCATCGGCGATAGGCTGACTAAACTAGAGGACGCCAGTCCGGCTCAAGGGGGTCCTCCTCCTTCCTTGCCGGTCCTGGCCCCAGTTCCCTTTAGTGATCAGGGTAGGCCCCCACTTCCCATCTTGCCTTCTTCTATGGTTTCTCCTATTATCACCCCGGCCCACTTGGTCCCCCCAGCTCTCCGCAAGGATATCTTGGAAGGGAAGGATGTCAACCTAGTGGCCCTCCTCATCGCCTCCCAGGACATGGTCGAAAACAAGGTCTACAATTACGGAGATTTGTCCGTAGTCATGAAGGCCAGGGACCCCAGGCTCAATAAGAAGCTCACTATCCCTGAGTTTGTCCTGGCCTTCGGCATCTACAGGGACGTTTTGTGTTCCGTTTACCCTCAGCGTCGGGAAGAGTTAGATCTTTATCTGCATAAGATCGTGGATTTAGGGCACAAATACGGGGGTTTCACCTTCTTCGACTTCCACAAGTCAGTCTCGGCCAAGGCGGCGGCGGCCTTGGCTCAATTCAACGTACAAATTGATTGGAGTCTTTTAGATACCGAACTGTTCTGCAGGCACTTCGCAGGCTTGGCACCTCCCTCCTGTGCCACATGCTCCTCCACGTCACACTCTGCCAGCCTTTGCCCCGTGGAGGCTGAATCCTCCCCGGCCAGGGTCCTTGGGGGGGGGAGCTGGCAGATCAGAGCAGCGTGGCCTTAGGGATAAGCTGGGTTTTCCCATCGTTTTCTTAGGTAAAGCCCAGGTTTGTAACAATTTTAATGGGGGAGCGTGTAGCTTCAGTGCTTGCAGGCTGCTCCATGTCTGCTGTTTCAGGGCCCATACGAAATCCATGTGTCCATCCAAGATCAACCCTAAACAATGACTAACCGGGGTTAAGGTTGAGGTGTTGGAGTTTTACCTGCAGGCTCATCCGTCTCCTCACCTGGTGGAGTATCTGGTTCAGGGGTTCGCGAGAGGGTTCCACACGGGGCTGGTGTCTCTTCCCACTGGGACATTGGAATGTCCCAACTTACTGTCGGCCAGGGAGGACCCGCAGTCGGTGGATCTGCTGCTCGAGAAGGAAGTGCAGGAGGGGTTCATGTTAGGCCCCTTCCCGGCCCCCCCCTTCTCCTCCTGGCGTACCAACCCCATCGGTATCTCCATGAGCAAGTACACCAATAAAAAACGTTTGATAATCGACATGTCAGCTCCTCATTCTTCCACTAACCCCAGCCTTAATTCCCTCATTCCTTCAGCTGAGTTCTCTCTCCACTATATCACCGTGGACAATGCCATCCAGGCCATTTTAGGGGCTGGTAGGGCTGCTTGGCTCAGTAAAACGGATATCGCCAACGCTTTCAAGCTGCTGCCTATTCACCCCTCCTTATGGCACGTCCACGGTGTTAAGTGGAGGGAGAAATATTATTTCGCCACCAGGCTGACCTTTGGGTCTAAAAGCAGCCCTAGGATATTCAATACATTTGCAGAGACGCTCTGCTGGCTCCTTCTCAATATTTCCAGGTGCCCCTCGGCTTTGCACTACCTTGACGATTTCCTGTTGGTCGAGCGTAGCAACCGCACGCCGGTCAGTTTAAGAAGTACCATAGCCTTATTTTCCACCTTAGGGGTTCCTTTGTCACCAGGCAAAACGGTCGGACCGGCCACCAGGTTGGATTTCTTGGGGGTTACCCTGGATTCTGTCTCTATGCAGTCCAGCCTCCCTGAGGACAAACTTGGACGCATTCGTGGGGTGGTAGGCAGGTTCTTGGAACTAGGGTCTTTTTCAAGGAAGGAGTTGCAGTCCTTGATCGGGTCATTGAACTTCGCCATGCGAATTATCACTCAGGGCAGGTCCTTCATCTCCCGGTTGCTGCGGCTGTTGCCAGGTCTTCCGGAGGGTGTCACCTCCCACTTGGATCCCCCTGCCAGGGCGGACCTGGGCATGTGGGTTGAATTCCTGGAAGGCTGGAATGGCATCTCCATGTTCATCCCGCCCATCTCGGCCCAGTCCCCTGTGTTTTGGACGGATGCGGCCGCCAATACCGGGTTCGCAGCCATCTTTGGGGACTCATGGTTCAGGGATAGTTGGCCGGCTGAGTCGCTAGCCTTACCTGCTTTCCAGGAGACCTCTGCTTTGTTTGAATTATATCCTATTGTGGCGGCAGCTGTCACCTGGGGTAGGTGCTGGTCAGGGATGGCAGTCAAATGTTTCAGTGACAACATGGCTGCCTGTGACATTATCAACAAAGGCCGGTCTTCATCCCTGATTATCATGAGGCTGGTCCGCAGGCTGACCTTGGTAGCTGCCACTTACCAGTTTTTTCTATACTGTGAGCATATTCCGGGTCACTCCAACTCAGCCGCTGATGCTCTTTCCCGTTCCAAATTGCAGGTTTTTTTCACCCTCCACCCGACGGCCGACAGATGTCCCACGCGGACCCCGGAGTTCAAGGATCTGGTCCTGGACTAGCCCGGTTCTTGGCGCATGGACGGGAGTTGGCCCGTATGGCTCTGTCATCCAACACCAGGAAGGCCTATGACCTAGCCATGTCCATCTTCCGAAGGTTTTCAGTGGAATTCGGGTTGGATGATCATTCTGTGCAGACTATGGTCGCCTTCTCTGCCTTTTGCCACCTCCAACTTAAGTTATCCGTCAGTACCATCAAACTGTATCTGGCGGGTGTTCAACACCATGTTCTGTCGCACCAGCCAAACACCTTGCCTTTTCTCCGGGCCTATCCTCTGAAGAGCCTCCTGAAGGGGATTAGCAAGGTGGATCACCATTCCTCGGTCAGGCGGTTGCCTATAGATGGGGAGAAATTCCGGGCTCTCTCCAACTTGCTGGACTCGGCCCCTTTTGAGCCATACACAAATGCAGTTGTTAAAGCTGCCATGTATCTGGCCTTCTACGGCTTCCTCAGGCCCGGGGAGTTTACGGTAGCTTCCTCGGTAGAGGGGCGCTTATGTCTCCTCAAACGAGATCTGGTCAAGTGGGGGGACCATTACGTTTTGACACTCCAGTGCACCAAGACCAGGCAGGTGGGCCACCCCGTTACCATCCCGTTTTACCCATCAGGGAATCATTGGTGCCCAGTCAAGGTGTTGGATGAATTTGTGACACAGACCCTGAGCTCTCCCAGCCATGCTCCTCTCTTTATGCTACTGGACGTACCCCTCACCACGTCCAAATTCATATACTACATCCGTACACTTTGTATCAGACTGGGTTGGGACCCTGCAGCGCACTCTGGTCACTCCTTCCGGATTGGTGCGGCTACGGCTGCCTCTGGGAATAACACGCCAGGCCACATTATTAAACGACTAGGTCGGTGGGAGTCTGACGCCTTCCAAGTTTATATACCGCACCCAGAGAAGGAGTTGAGACTAGCGTTTCGCAGGCTTGTGACTTAAGTTGTATTGAATAAAGTGTGTTGATCTACTTCCTCTTTGCCCTCTTTATTTACAGGCTACCCCCCTTACGTCGGTTCAGGCACACCACACCGACTTCCATACCAGGGTGACGACTTTAAGTATTGACCACAAGTGTTCGGCCGCAGGCCGGTATTTGTGGGAGGAGCTAGCGGGCTATATAGCGCCGCCCCTCCTCTATACCGGCCTGCTGCTGCTCGGATCGTCACCCCACCCTCCTTCACCCTTTTTCTCAACCTCTTCCCTTTGGGGTGCCCTCTTTATTTACAGGCTACCCCCCTTTACGTCGGTTCAGGCACACCACACCGACTTCCATACCAGTATTGACCACAAATATATATATATATATATATATATATATATATATTTTAGCAGAGACTCTGGAGAAAAAAATGGCGGTCATTGCAATATTTTATGTCACACGGTATTTGGTCAGCGGTCTTTCAAACACAATTTTTTTTGGGAAAAAATACACTTTAAAAAGACTAAACAGTAAAGTTAGCCCAATTTTTTTGTATAATATGAAAGATGATGTTACGCTGAGTAAAAAGATACCTAACATGTCATGCTTTAAAATTGCGCACACTTGTGGAATGGCGACGGTACTTAAAAATCTCCATAGGCGACGCTTTACATTTAACGGTTTAAATTTGTTAACGGTTAGCAGTTTAGAGTTAAAGAGGAGGTCTTTTGGTAGAATTATTGCTCTTGCTTTAACTATCACGGTGATACCTCACATGTAGTTTGAACAGTGTTTACATTTGCGGGCACAACTTTCGTATGCGTTTTCTTTGGCGCGTGAGCACGCGGGGACTGGAGGAGCTTTAAAAATGATTGTAAACATCCCTTGTGACAGTATTAGACAGGTACTCTTTATGGAGGGATCTGGAGGTCTAAAAGACCCCAAACCCCTCCTCTGCACTTCAAAGTATTCAAAATGCCAAAATCTGCGTTTTTGAATACTTTGCATTTTTTTAAATCGGCGCTGTTGGCTGACAAGTAAACCGGAAGTGATTTTGGGATGTCACTTCTGGGATACTACATTGGAGAACCAATCAAAGCTGATTCTGGCTTTGTTCGGGCCGACTGCCCGCTTGGGTCTCCTGGTGGGACGGGAGACCCAGGAGGAGTGGCGGAAGGCAGCGGGAGGGGATGTCCACCCAGGGGAGGACTTGGCCGGGGGGCAATTGCCCCCGGGCCGCTCTGATGCCTCGTGAAAAGGCTGCACCCCTTCTGCTACAGACATGTATAAAGGATTCCTGGTGAAGAGAAGTAAAAACCCCCTGTGCTGACCTACTGGGTGCGGGTTGAAGGCAAGGACAGAGCACAGGCCTCCCCACCCCCAGCATGGATGGTGTAAACTGTGTCTGAGCAGAGGCCAGTTTAATGCCGCATTCGAGACTCTCCTCCCCAGCCAGCCCCAACCAAGCTGGGATTCAGTTGGTGAGTAGAGAGTACCGGGAGCGGAGCTTCAGCCTGGAATGGGGGTCAGGAGAAGGACAGGAAGGGGAGAGTGGGAGCGGGGCCAAGTCGCTGCACCATGGGCCTCTGGTTTGTACTTGCTTCATGGGCTGAAAGTTGCCAGTCTGCTCCTGCGTCCACCCCCCTCCCGCTGCCTTCCTTGTGATAACGGCCGAGCAGCTAAATAGCCACATCACATTAAAGCCGACCGTCTGCTCTAAAAAACTGTACCGGTGGTGATGCCTCTAGTTGCAGGCATCACCCCGGTACAACCACTTCCCCAAAATAACCTACAGGTATGTGATTTTTTGGGAAGTGGTTAATTCTTTCCAATGACCACAAATGTTAGGAGCATTCTTCCCACTAACCATCACACTAATGCATCATGCGGTATAGATATAGCAATTTTTAGAGGGGGTTCCCTGAACCTGGAAAGTTTTCAAGGGTTCATCTGTGTTGAAAAGCTTGAGAAAGGTTGGTCTAATGCAAGAGCAAAAATACTGAAAAAAATGTGCATGAAAATCTGAATGTCACATCAAACATTATTTAGCATTTAAACCACGCTACTCCAAGTTTTACAAAAATATATATATTTTTTCAGATAGTGAGAAATGCTACAAATGCTCTGATCTCGAGTGGTCCAATGAAATGAAGAACTTTTGTATCCCGAAACTAGAAGACTTTCTCTCCTATCAAAATGAAACAATAACTATAGTGGTTATATCGGTGACTGGGCTGTGCTGTGTGAAAACAGTTTTGATACTTGCAGTTTTTATTTACTTCCAACACACACCGGTTGTAAAAGCCAATAATAAAAGCCTCAGCTTTGTTCTTCTGGCCTCCATCATTTTTGGATTCCTCTGTGTGTTTCTCTTCTTGGGTCGGCCGGTGGATCTAACCTGCCAACTACGCCAAATATCATTTGGAATCCTCTTCACGGTTGCGGTCTCCTGTGTGTTGGCCAAGACGTTCCTGGTTTGTATTGCTTTCAAAGCCACTACACCTGGAAGTGTGTGGAGGAAACTGGTTGGAGGAAGCTTTTCCAACTCCGTGGTCTTGCTTTGTTCCTCTATCCAAATTATAATCTGTATTAGTTGGTTGACCATCTCTCCTCCCTTCCAGGAATTGGACACACACTCATACCAGAAAAAGATCATCGTTCAGTGTAATGAGGGGTCAGTTATCGGGTTTTACTCTGTCCTGGGTTATATGGGGATCCTGGCTGCTGTTAGTTTTATTATAGCTTTTTTTGCCAGGACATTACCGGACAGTTTTAATGAAGCCAAATACATCACCTTCAGCATGCTGGTGTTCTGCAGTGTCTGGATTGCCATGATCCCGGCCTATCTGAGCACCAAAGGGAAATACACGGTGGCTGTGGAGATATTCGCCATACTGATCTCTAATATTGGACTTTTAGGTTGTATATTCTTTCCAAAATGTTATATATTTTTATGCCGACCAAAATTTAACAAAAGAACAAATGTGCTTGAGAGAAAATCAGCATTTGGCATCAACATAATGTCTAGATAAAAGCCAAAAAATTAAAATAATAATAATGAAGCAATAATGTGCCATTTAAATAAAATAACACAATACATCTCCAGTTATGGATGGGATTCGCTTTAACCACTTGCCGACTGGTCACGTTGACCGTACTGCGGCAAAGTGGCTCGTTCCCGTCCAGCGACGTAGACCTACGACGCTGGACTCCTCCCCTTGTGGGCGGTGCTCGCGCGCCGCCGGAGGCTCGCTCCTGCTGTATTCAGTCACAGCGGGAGTCGGGGCAGGGGAGGAGCGGCGGTGATCGTCGGGGAATCGAGTTTGGAGATCCGCCCGCTTCTGTAAACAAAGCGGGCGGATCTCCTAAGTGACAGACAGTGACAGATTGCAGGGTTCAGCATAGCTGAACATGCGATCTGTCCCTGTGTCACTCAGTCACCTCCCCCCACACACGTCAGTAAGCACCAGGCATACATTAACCCCTCCTTCTCCAATAAAATTAACCCCTTCCCTGCCAGTGTCATTTTTACAGTAACAGTGCATATTTATAGCACTGATTACTGTAATAATGTCACTGGTACTCCCAAAAGTGTCAAAAATGTCAGTCAATGGTCCAATCTGTCCGCCGCAATGTCGCAGTCCCGCAAAAAAAAATCGCAGATCGCCGCCATTACTCGTTAAAAAAAAAACACCAAAAAATGACAGAAATCTTTCCCTTAGTTAGTAAACGCAATAATTTTTGCGCAAACCAATCAAAATACGCTTATTGTGATTTTTTTTTACCAAACATATGTAGCAGAAAACAAATTGGCCAAAAATTTAAAAAAATTAGATTTTTACATTTTTTTGGGGGGAATTTCATATAAAAAAATGTGAAAAATATTGTTATTTTTTCAAAATTTACGCTATTTTTTTGTTTATAGCGCAAAAAGTAAAAATTGAACAGGTGATCAAATACCACCAAAAGAAATCTCTGTTTGTGGGAAAAAAAGGACGTAAATTTTGTTTGGGTACGGCGTCGCATGACCGCGCAATTGTCAGTTAAAGTCGCACAGTGCCGAATCGCAAAAAGTGGCCTGGACGTAAGACAGCAAAATCCTCCGGTGGTAAAGTGGTTAAAAAAGCTAACTACAGCGCTTGCTGATGGGTAAATAATGCCGAGTGAATATCTCAAGGATAAAGGTAATCACAAGAATAACATACAGTAAATAGATGTAGCAGTATTGTAACAATCAAAAACCATAAATTGTATATAAATGTGTAAAGAATGGTGAATAAATTAAATTAAATAAATATATAAACGTGACTGTTGATATATAAAAGTCCAATATATATAAAGTGACTTGGTGCTCAAGAAGATCAAAAAAACTCCTTATATAGTTCAAATGGAATTCAAGGTGCAGGTGCTTAGACGTGATTGTCCTTAATATTCTGTGACATCAATCCGTTTCGCCGTGATTTGTGGCTAGATAAAATCACTTACCAGAACCAGTGGACCCAACTATATAAGAATTTTTTTGATCTTCTTGAGCACCAAGTCACTTTTTATATATTGGACTTTTATATACCAACAGTCATGTTTATATATTTATTTAATTTATTTTATTTACCATTCTTCACACATTTATATACAATTTATGGTTTTTGATTGTGAGAGCCCATTTGCACTAGCGCGACTTGTGAGGCGACTTGTGTGCCCTCAAGTCGCCCCAGGTCGCTTGACATAACAAAAGCAATGTTAATCAATGAGTGCCGTCTTAATTGGCACTACAGAAGTCGCTCCGACTTCAGAAAAGGGTCCTGTACTACTTTGAGGCGACTTGTGATCCGACTTGTCCCATAGACTTCAATGGGAGTCGCCTCCTTATCTTATTTGAAGCGACTTGTGATCCGACTTGTGATCCGACTTTCCATAAAAATGGTCCTGAACAAGAAAAAAAGAGCATTTTTCTTATAATTTTTAGTAGCACATGAATATGTCTTCTCTCCACCTGGCTGTTTTTCTTGCAGGAATTTATCAGGCATTTTTGGAGGCAGGCATGAATTTTTTTGGATTTAGTGTCTGGGGGGTCTAAAAAGTGTCCCTGTGATGTTTCATCTCTGTAGCATGTCCAGAACCAGAAAAAAAAAGCATTTTTCTTATAATTTTTATTAGCACATGAATATGGCTTCTCTCCACCTGGCCGTTTTTATTGCAGGCATTTATCGGGCATTTTTGGAGGCAGGCATGACTTTTTTGGATTTAGTGTCTGGGGGGGTCTAAAAAGTGTCCCTGTGAAGTTTCATCTCTGTAGCATGTCCAGAAAAAGAAAAAAAAGAGCATTTTTCTTATAATTTTTAGTAGCACATGAATATGTCTTCTCTCCACCTGGCTGTTTTTCTTGCAGGCATTTATCGGGCATTTTTGGAGGCAGGCATGACTTTTTTTGGATTTAGTCTCTGGGGGGGTCTAAAAAGTGTCCCTGTGAAGTTTCATCTCTGTAGCATGTCCAGAACAAGAAAAAAAGAGCATATTTCTTATAATTATTAATACAGCAGTGTGGCGGCTTCTCTACACCTTGCATTTTTTATTGCTGGCATTTATCGGGCATTTTTTGGGCGTCTCTGGAGGCAGGCATGTCTTTTTTGGATTTAGTGTCTGGGGTGTCTAAAAAGTGTACCTGTGAAGTTTCAGCTCTGTAGCATGTCCAGAACCCACACTGAACCCACACTGCTGTATTAATAATTATAAGAAAAATGCTTTTTTTTTCTGGTTCTGGACATGCTACAGAGATGAAACTTCACAGCGACACTTTTTAGACCCCCCCAGACACTAAATCCAAAAAAAAGTCATGCCTGCCTCCGAAAATGCCCGATAAATGCCTGCAAGAAAAACGGCCAGGTGGAGAGAAGCCATATTCATGTGCTAATAAAAATGATAAGAAAAATGCTTTTTTTTTCTGGTTCCGGACATGCTACAGAGATGAAACTTCACAGCGACACTTTTTAGACCCCCCAGACACTAAATCAAAAAAAAGTCATGCCTGCCTCCAAAAATGCCCGATAAATGCCTGCAAGAAAAACGGCCAGGTGGAGAGAAGCCATATTCATGTGCTAATAAAAATGATAAGAAAAATGCTTTTTTTTTCTGGTTCTGGACATGCTACAGAGATGAAACTTCACAGCGACACTTTTTAGACCCCCCAGACACTAAATAAAAAAAAAGTCATGCCTGCCTCCAAAAATGCCCGATAAATGCCTGCAAGAAAAACGGCCAGGTGGAGAAAAGCCATATTCATGTGCTAATAAAATTATAAGAAAAATGCTCTTTTTTTCTGGTTCTGGACATGCTACAGAGATGAAACTTCACAGGGACAATTTTTAGACCACCCAGACACTAAATCCAAAGAAATCTAATTTTTTTTTCAATAATTTTTTCAATAATTGGCTCTCTATCAAAAACGACAATTTTTAATAACTTTTTTTTGTGTGATTGAGCATGACTCAGAACCATCATATTCTGATTGGCCAAATACAAAGTCGTACAAAGTCGTCTATCATACAAGTCGCGCTGAATACGCGCAAAGTCGTGCTGAAAGTCGCGCTAACAAGTCGCCCCTTATGAGGCGACTTAGAGGTCGCGGCAGTGTGAACCGGCTCTTACAATACTGCTACATCTATTTACTGTTTGTTATCTATTTATTCTTGTGATTACTTTTATCCTTGAGATATTCACTTGGCATTATTTACCCACCAGCAAGCGCTGTAGTTAGCTTTTTTAAAGCTAATCCTATCCATTTCTTGCATTACCTATAACAGCTGCTGCAACTATTCATTTACACACATATTTATATATTTAATTATTTAATCCCTGGCGCAGGGAATATACTTTGTATATTTTTTACACATTTCCAGTTATGGCTGATTAACCACTTCAAGCTTGAATTAAGAAGAGCAGAGACATTTTTATATGTAAAGGAAACCTATGTCGATAGTCTATGTTTTTTTTCAATAATCCACTTAATAGTCATTAATTTTTATAACCAACTTTAAAACTTATAACTAATATAATAAGAAAAAAAAAACAAAAAACAAACAATAAAGACATATTTTGCAAGCAACATTTTTATGTCTGTGCTTTTTATGTACACAGGGGCTTCTATAACCACTTCTGGACCGGAAGATTTTCCATTTAATGACCAGGCCATATTTTGCGATTCTTCATTGTGTTAAAAATGCGCGGTTGTGCGACGCTGTACCCAAAAAAAAATGGATGTATTTTTTTCCCCACAAACAGAGCTTTCTTTTGGTGGTATTTGATCACCTCTGCGATTTTAATTTTTTGCGCTATAAACAAAAAAAAGCCAGACTTCTGTGTTTACAAGTGATGGTGGTGAGCAGGGAGCCGAGGTCCTGAGCCAAAGATGGTGGAACTGAGTTCCACCAAGTTCCTGCTGGAAAAAGCCCTGCATATACCAATATCAGTGCCGAATATATCTCTATTAAACTGAAAAGGGCCTATCTCTAAATAAATATATTAACCAGTTGCCGACTGCCCGCCACGGATATACTGCGGCAGGCTGGCTCGGCTGCATGAACCTGTACGGTGGTTCGCGGGAGCGCTTCTGGCAGCGGGCAAGCCAATTACCGGGGCCGGCGGCCGCGATAGCCACCGGCACCCACGATCACTCCCTGTGGATAGAGAACGGCGGTCTGCTGTTGTAAACTGCTGTTCTCTCTGGAATGAACACAGAGCTCCTGTGATCCTCCTATTTAGGAACACAGGTCCCTGTGTTCATTTCACAAGTCCCACCCCCACACAGTTAGAAAACACCCCCTAGGCTCACACTTAACCCTTTGATTACCCCTAGGTTAACCCTTTCCCTGCCAGTGTCATTAGTACAGTGACAGTGCATAATTTTAGCACTGATTACTGTAGTAATGTCGCTGGTCCACCCAAAAGTGTCAAAAATATCAGTTAGGGGTCTGATCTGTCCGCCGCAATGTCGCAGTACCGCAAAAAATCGCTGATCGCCGCCATTACTATTGAAAAAAAAAAATAATAAAAATGACATAAATCTTTCCCCTAGTTTGTAGACGAGATAACTTTTGCGCAAACCAATCAAAACACGCTTATTGGGATTTTTTTTCACCAAAAATATGTAGCAGAATAAAAATTGGCCTAAAATGATGAAAAAATTAGATTTTTAATTCGGAATGTTATATAGCAGAATGCGAAAAATATATTTTTTTTTTTCGGAATTGTTGCTATTTTTTTTGTTAGTTTGTAGCGCAATAAATAAAAATCACACAGGTGATTAAATACCACCAAAAGAAAGCTCTATTTGTGGGGGAAAAAAGGTCATACATTTTATTTGGGTACAGCGTCGCACGACCGCACAATTGTCAGTTAAAGTAACGCAGTGCCAAATCACAAAAAATGGCCTGGTCATTAACCACTTTACCACCGGAGGATTTTGCTGTCTTACGTCCAGGCCACTTTTTGCGATTCGGCACTGTGCGAATTTAACTGACAATTGCGCAGTCGTGCGACGCCGTACCCAAACGAAATTTACGCCCTTTTTTTCCCACAAACAGGGCTTTCTTTTGGGGGTATTTGATCACCTGTGCCATTTTTACTTTTTGTGCTATAAACAAAAAAAGAGCGTAAATTTTGAAAAAATAACAATATTTTTCACATTTTTTTATATGAAATTTCCCCCCCCCCCAAAAAAATAAAATTTTTTTTTAAATTTTTGGCCAATTTGTTTTCTGCTACCTATGTTTGGTAAAAAAAAATCACAATAAGCGTATTTTGATTGGTTTGCGCAAAAGTTATTGCGTTTAATAACAAAGGGAAAGATTTCTGTCATTTTTGGTGTTTTTTTTTAACAAGTAATGGCGGCGATCTGCGATTTTTTTTTGCGGGACTGAGACATTGCGGTGGACAGATCGGACCCTTGACTGACATTTTTGACACTTTTGGGGGTACCAGTGACATTACTACAGTAATCAGTGCTATAAATATGCACTATTACTGTAAAAATGACACTGGCAGGGAAGGAGTTAATTTTATTGGAGAGGGAGGGGTTAATGTATGCCTGGTGCTTACTGATGTGTGTGGGGGGAGGTGACTGAGTGACACAAGGACAGATCGCATGTTCAGCTATGCTGAACCCTACAATCTGTCACTGTCTGTCACTTAGGAGATCCGCCCGCTTTGTTTACACAAGCGGGCGGATCTCCAAACTCGATTCCCCGACGATCGGGGAAGAGCGGCGGTGATCACCGCCGCTCCTCCCCTGGCCCAACTCCCGCTGTGTCTGAATACAGCGGGAGCGAGCCTCCGGCGGCGCGCGTGCGCCGCCCACAGAGGGAGGAGTCCAGCGACGTAGGTCTACATCGCTGGACGGGAACTAACCACTTTGCCGCAGTAGAACTCGAGCGGTCGGCAAGTGGTTAAGGGGGCAAAACCTGTCAGTCCACAACTGGTTAATATAAGACCCCTTTGAAAAAGACACCATCAGCTTTAATAAATAATCATTGCAAATAGCTCATGTGCAATCTCAAAGTAACAATAAATATGTTATAATAAGTAAATTGTCCATATATTGAACAATCAAGTATCCAGTGAAAGTCCGTGAAGATGAATCAAAATAAAGTGCTTCTGTGCCTGAATGATTAAAGTGCCGTGCTGTTGTGTGACTCTCATGCAGCAAGCTGTGCTCCACACCCCAATGTGCTTGCACTTACCAGAGAACGTGGACCCCTTAGCAGTACTGCATGTGGGTCTAACACACTTAATCTGGTAAGTAGAGAGCTATCACTTCCTGTGGGTTTTCTTGTGTGATCACCACTCACATATAAAAGAGAAGGAATCCAAATAGTGTAATACGTTCCCTTTATTAATTAACAAATAAACTGATGTACACTTAGTCCCAGTTCACACTACCGCGTCTTGTCAGGCGACTTGGTTGCCTGACAAGTCGCGGTCCATTCAGTGCTATGGGAACCGTTCTAATAGGAGTGACTCCAAATAGTTCCTGTACTACTTTTGACAGAAGTCGGAGCGACTTGCATTGACTTCCATTATGTGAAGTCCGTGCAAGTCGCGCCGAAGTCGCGGTGCACGGCGACTTCACTAGTCGCCCCCGAAGTCGTGTCGCCATAGTGTGAACCGACACTTACAGTGTTCCAGATAAAAAAACAACGCATTCCATAGCCTGTACAGTGCAGAGAAGGGCAGCTGATCGGTTCGCCTAGTGTGGAATCCAATGCGGCTCATGCAAAACTGCGCGCGTTCTACTGCTAACCGGACGTGACCTCACTGAGGAGCCGGACTCTGCGTTGATGCATTTCGCCCCTCCCACATCACATATATGTTAATGAATAAAGGCAAGGTCCATAAAGACATGGATGAGTGAGTTTGGGGTGGAGGAATTTGTGAGTCCTGACCTCAACCCGATAGAACTTCTGTGGGATGAATTAGAGTGGAGACTGCGAGCCAGGCCTTCTTGACCAACATTAATGCCTAAACCTCACAAATGTGCTTCTGGAAGAATAGTAAAACATTCCCATAGACACTCCTAAACCTTGTGGACAGCCTTCCCAGAAGAGTTGAAGCTGTTATAGCTGCAAAGGGCGGAGCCAACTCAATATTGAACCCTAAGGACTAAGACTGGGATGCCATTAAAGTCAATGTGTGTGTAAAGGCAGGCGTCCCAATACTTTGGTAATATCGTGTATATATAGACAGCATCTCACAAAAGTGAGTACACCCCTTACATTTCTGTAAATATTTTATTCTATCTTTTCATGTGACAACACTGAAGAAATGACACTTTGCTACAATGTAAAGTAGTGAGTGTACAGCTTGTATAACAGTGTAAATTTGCTGTCCCCGCAAAATAACTCAACACACAGCCATTAATGTCTAAACCGCTGGCAACAAAAGTGATTACACCCCTAAGGGACAATGTCCAAATTGGGCCCAATTAGCTATTTTCCCTCCCCGGTGTCATGTGACTCGTTATTGTTACAAGGTCTCAGGTGTGAATAGGGAGCAGGTGTGTTAAATTTGGTGTTATCGCTCTCACTCTCTCATACTGGTCACTGGAAGTTTAACATGGCACCTCATGGCAAAGAACTCTCTGAGGATCTGAAAGATGGCCTAGGCTATAAGAAGATTGCCAAGACCCTGAAACTGAGCTGCAGCAAGGTGGGCAAGACCATACAGCGGTTTAACAGGACAGGTTCCACTCAGAACAGGCCTCGCCATGGTCGACCAAAGAAGTTTTTTTTTTAGCTTTTTTTAGTTTCCTTATGGATTTTCTAAAGATCATTTTGGGACCTGAAGCCTGGAGATTTCTAAGTGATCCAGGTGGGATGAAACTTCCAATCCTGGGTCCAGGTATTCAGAACAGCCAGCATACTAATTGGTCAGGTGTGTGCTGGGCTTTTAGTAGTAACTAGGGTTGAGCGAACCCGGACTGTATTGTTCGGGATCGTACTGGACTTTTGGGTATTCGGTACCCGGACACGGACCCGAACATTTCACTGTATGTTCGGGTACTGTCTAATGTTCGGTAACGTTATTTGATGTTTTGGCGCGGTTTTAATGGCGCGGTTTCAACAGGTGCAAGGCAGCCAATCAGCAAGCGTTTAACTAGTGTGCCCTTAGAAGCCATCCCAGCCATGCCTACTAATGGCAAGGCTGTGATTGGCCAGTGCAGCATGTGACCCAGAGTCTATATAAGCTGGAGTCACATAGCGTCGCGCGTCACTCTGCTATAACTATACTAGGGAGAGGTTCCTGCTGCTGCTGCTGAGGGAAAGATAGGAGATTATTGTAGGGTCAGGCTGGAGATTGCTTTGAGGGAAAGAATAGGAAGAATCTTCTTTAACCACTTAAGCCCCGGAAGATTTTACCCCCATTCCGACCAGGGGGTATTTTGCGATTCGGCACTGCGTGATTTTAACGGACAATTGCGCGGTCGTGCGACGCTGTACCTAAACGAATTTGGCGTCCTTTTTTTCCCACAAACAGAGCTTTCTTTTGGTGGTATTTGATCACCTGTGCGATTTTTTGATCACGCGCTATAAACAAAAAAAGAGCGTCAATTTTGCAAAAATAGCAATATTTTTCACATTTTTTTATATGAAATTCCCCAAAAAAAAATTTAAAAATCAAAATTTTTTTACTTTTTCGGCCAATTTGTTTTATGCTACCTATGTTTGTTAAAAAAAATCGCAAAAAGCGTATTTTGATTGGTTTGCGCAAAAGTTATCGCGTTTACTAACAAAGGGAAAGATTTCTGTCATTTTTGTTGTTTTTTTTTTTTAACGTGTAATGGCGGCGATCTGCGATTTTTTTTGCGGTACTGCGACATTGGGGCGGACAGATCGGACCCTTGACTGACATTTTTGACACTTTTGGGGTTACCAGTGACATTTCTACAGTAATCAGTGCTATATATATGCACTGTTACTGTAAAAATACACTGGTAGTGAAGGGGTTAACTTTATTTGGGAGGGAGGGGCTGTGTGTATCCCTAGGGGCGTGCTTTCTACTGTGATTGGCTGGGGCTTGAGCTGTATGGACACTGATCAACGGATCTACATACTAGATCCGAGTGATCAGTATCCTGACAGCAAGGAGAATGACAGGTCGCTTGTTTACACAAGCTGCCTGACATTCTCCCTCTCCCCCGCCGATCGCCGAGTGACCGGCGGACATCGGGTCCGTGACCACGCGGGAGCGGGAGCGCGCCTCCGGGGGTGCGCGCTCGCTCCCTAGACCCTCACAAGCTAGTGACGTAGCCCTACGTCACTTTGCCTGTGAGGGGCTGACTGCCGACGTAGATCTGCGTTAGGCAGTCGGCAAGTGGCTAATCAGACAGCGATCTACATTGATTGTATTGTGTGGGGGTGCAGTGCACGATCTTTATGCCCTGACCTGAGCCCAGTGAGGAGGAGAAAGGAGAAAAAAGAAAACTTTTATCAGTCTGTTAGGTGGGCGGCGTGCGGTGCTGCACATTAAATTTTTTTTCAGTTTTTCATTCAAATGGGGTTTTTTTTTATTCAATAGCAGAATAGAACAACAACAGTATCCAACCTGTTAGGCGTGCGGTGAGTAGCGGCCATTTCATGCAAGCTCAGTGCATATGTGTCTTCTTAATCTGCATTTAAAAAAGAAAAAAACTTTTTCCCTTCATATTTTACTTTGACATACATTGTTTAGACAGACACTGCTTTTTTAACCTGCTCTTCAAAAAGCACCAATGTAAGGGGAAAATAATTATTTTTCGATATTTAGGGGAAAAAAATTTTTTTTTTCAGTTTTTCATTCAAATGGGGTTTTTTTTTTTTTATTCAATAGCGGAATAGAACAACAACAGTATCCAACCTGTTAGGCGTGCGGTGAGTAGCGGCCATGTAATGCAAGCTCTGTGCATATGTGTCTGCTTAATCTGCATTTAAAAAATAAAAAAACTTTTTTCCTTCATATTTTACTGTGACTTACAGCGTTTAGACAGACACTGCATTTAAAATCTGCTATTCAACAAGCACCAATTAAGGGGACAATTATTTATCAGATTTTCATTCATACGTTACAGTGCGATACACCCATTGCATACTGTTGTTTTATTCCGCTTTGCAATAAAAAGCAATTTAGGGGAAAAAAAATTAATTGCAGCCTAGTCTGCATATGGTACAGTGAGATACACCCATTTCATACTGTTGTTGTATTCCGCTTTGCAATAAAAAACCCATGAAGGGGATGAAAAGTGAATTGTGGCCTAGTCTGCATATGGTACAGTGAGATACACCCATTGCATACTGTTGTCATCTGCTTATCAATAAAAACCCATTTAGGAGATAAAAAGTTAATTACGGCCTAGTCTGTATATGGTACAGTGAGATGCACCCATTGCATCATAGGCGTGCGCACGGGGTGTGCCGGGTGTGCCCAGGCACACCCTAATCACCCTCCCCTGTCCAGGGTCGGCAAGGTGTCTGCACACGGACACTGGTGCCCATGAGCGGTCCTTGCCGGGTCCATCGCCACCACTGACTTTTTTCAGTCGAGTCTCACTGTCTGAGACTCTTCCAGACTCTTCCTTTCACTGAAAAAAATAGCTGCTCCGCCTCTCTGCTGCCTCCTCAGCCAATGGGAACAAAGTGTACACGCCCCCTTCCTCAGCGCGCCTTGTTCGATATCTGAGCAGGAGATGCTGACTGCTGGAGAGGAGAGGAGAGTACACAGTCTGCAGCCTTTAGAAGAAGGTAAGTTGGGGAAGATAATCTAAATGTATTTTTGCCAGTACTTACCCTGCCGAGGAGGGGGAGGGGCTGTGTTTTCTCTTCCTGTCTCTGAGTCAGTTAGTTGTTTTTTCTGTGAGGAGCAGTGCACTGATTCTGGAGAGATGATATTCTCTAAACTTCTCCCCCAATCTCTGCTACACCTCCCTACTCATTACCTGCCCACCTCCTCCTCTTCTGCATTACCACATCCAATGTCAGTGAGCTGCTGGAGTACTACAAGTACCAGCATGCCAGGAAATTGGGGCAGTAGCAGTGTATTTAATCAAGCTGATGTTTAAATGGAAAGTGCTGGTGTGTGTGTGTGTGTATACTGTGTATGTGTATACTGTGTGTATACTGTGTATACTGTGTGTGTGTGTATGTGTATACTGTGTGTATGTGTATACTGTGTATGTGTATACTGTGTGTATACTGTGTGTGTGTGTATGTGTATACTGTGTGTGTGTGTATACTGTGTATGTGTATACTGTGTATGTGTATACTGTGTGTATACTGTGTGTGTGTGTGTGTATGTGTATACTGTGTATGTGTATACTGTGTATACTGTGTATACTGTGTGTGTGTGTGTGTGTGTATACTGTGCATGTGTATACTGTGTGTGTATGTGTATACTGTGTATGTGTATACTGTGTGTATACTGTGTATGTGTATACTGTGTATACTGTGTGTGTATGTGTATACTGTGTGTGTATGTGTATACTGTGTATGTGTATACTGTGTGTGTATACTGTGTGTGTGTATACTGTGTGTGTATGTGTATACTGTGTATGTGTATACTGTGTATGTGTATACTGTGTATACTGTGTGTGTGTATACTGTGTATGTGTATACTGTGTGTGTATACTATGTATGTGTATACTGTGTGTATACTGTGTGTGTGTGTGTATACTGTGTATGTGTATACTGTGTGTATACTGTGTGTGTGTGTGTGTATACTGTATACTGTGTATACTGTGTGTGTATGTGTATACTGTGTATGTGTATACTTAGTGTGTGTGTGTATACTGTGTGTGTATGTGTATACTGTGTATGTGTATACTGTGTATACTGTGTGTGTGTATACTGTGCATGTGTATACTGTGTGTGTATACTGTGTATGTGTGTACTGTGTGTGTATACTGTGTGTATGTGTATACTGTGTGTGTATGTGTATACTGTGTGTGTATACTGTGTGTGTATGTGTATACTGTGTGTGTGTGTATGTGTATACTGTGTGTGTATACTGTGTGTGTATGTGTATACTGTGTGTGTGTGTATACTGTGTGTGTATACTGTGTGTGTGTGTGTATACTGTGTGTGTATACTGTGTGTGTATACTGTGTGTGTGTATACTGTGTATGTGTATACTGTGTGTATACTGTGTGTGTGTGTGTGTGTGTGTGTGTATACTGTGTATGTGTATACTGTGTGTGTATGTGTATACTGTGTGTGTATGTGTATACTGTGTATGTGTATACTGTGTGTGTATACTGTGTGTGTGTGTGTGTGTATACTGTGTGTGTATACTGTGTGTGTATGTGTATACTGTGTATGTGTATACTGTGTGTGTGTATACTGTGTATGTGTATACTGTGTGTGTATACTGTGTATGTGTATACTGTGTGTGTATACTGTGTATACTGTGTGTGTATACTGTGTATACTGTGTGTGTGTGTGTGTATACTGTGTATACTGTGTGTGTATGTGTATACTGTGTGTGTATGTGTATACTGTGTATGTGTATACTATGTGTGTATACTGTGTGTGTGTGTGTGTGTGTGTATACTGTGTGTGTATACTGTGTGTGTATGTGTATACTGTGTGTGTATACTGTGTGTGTGTATACTGTGTATGTGTATACTGTGTGTGTGTATAATGTGTGTATACTGTGTATACTGTGTGTGTGTGTGTATACTGTGTATGTGTATACTGTGTATGTGTATACTGTGTGTGTATGTGTATACTGTGTATGTGTATACTGTGTGTATACTGTGTATGTGTATACTGTGTATACTGTGTGTGTATGTGTATACTGTGTGTGTATGTGTATACTGTGTATGTGTATACTGTGTGTGTATACTGTGTGTGTGTATACTGTGTGTGTATGTGTATACTGTGTATGTGTATACTGTGTGTGTGTATACTGTGTGTGTGTATACTGTGTATGTGTATACTGTGTGTATACTGTGTGTGTGTGTGTGTGTGTGTGTATACTGTGCATGTGTATACTGTGTGTATACTGTGTGTGTGTGTGTGTGTGTGTGTGTATACTGTATACTGTGTATACTGTGTGTGTATGTGTATACTGTGTATGTGTATACTGTGTGTGTGTGTGTATACTGTGTGTGTATGTGTATACTGTGTATGTGTGTACTGTGTATACTGTGTGTGTGTATACTGTGCATGTGTATACTGTGTGTGTATACTGTGTATGTGTGTACTGTGTGTGTATGTGTATACTGTGTGTGTATACTGTGTGTATGTGTATACTGTGTGTGTATGTGTATACTGTGTGTGTATACTGTGTGTGTATGTGTATACTGTGTGTGTGTGTGTGTGTGTATACTGTGTGTGTATACTGTGTGTGTATGTGTATACTGTGTGTGTGTGTATACTGTGTGTGTGTGTGTGTGTATACTGTGTGTGTGTGTGTATACTGTGTGTGTGTGTGTGTATACTGTGTATGTGTATACTGTGTATGTGTATACTGTGTGCATACTGTGTATACTGTGTGTGTGTGTGTGTGTGTTTGTATACTGTGTATGTGTATACTGTGTGTGTATGTGTATACTGTGTGTGTATGTGTATACTGTGTATGTGTATACTGTGTGTGTATAC
>NC_138777.1:7782290-7942290 GCF_965119305.1 Pelophylax lessonae
GGGGGGGGGGCACCAGGACATCGGTGCTAATGGGAACAGCGTTCCTGCTGTGGAAAAAGTACAGGAATGCCGTTCCAATGTGCTCTGCAGGAATCAAGCCCTGCTTAAGAATCTCTTTAAGTGTAACAAGTTGTTTGGTACCCATGGTGATGTCATTGTCCAAATATGATCATTGCCTTATTTGCTGAATGACGTCACCTGGCCATTTTGTTGTAATTCAGCAGCTAGCTGGAAACTGTCATTTGTGACAGGAGTATCAACAGAGCAGCATCATCTTTGTGTTGGTGGCCATCGCTATACAATTTGATTGACTCTGGAATTACATCGGGGGACTTTTTTTTAAAATAACAGCTCATTAACATTAAAAACAGGTGTCTCAAAATTTTACTTTCCCATGTTGAGGGCATGTGGTCTGGTATGGTTCAGGAGGGTGAATGCTTGCAGACCCTCCCTTTCCTGGTCAGCCAGGCTGCATGCCTGGAGAAGGGACTGGTATAGATTTTTGGAGGACATTATGTCTTTTTTTCTCTCATTAGTTCCCCATGGTTGCATGGTATGGATAAATCTATATCAGACTGTTATCTAGGCCTGAAGGCTGGGTAGAAAGCAAAGGAGGCAGCAAGCGTGCATCCCCTGCCACTCCTGACCCCTACAAGGCCCTAAAGAAAACCTAAAACAAAGGTATGGGGTCCCCCAAAAAATCCATACCAGATTCCTAGTGGTCTGGTATAGATTTTAAGGGAGATCTTGTGAAAAAAAAATCTATACCAGTGGTGGCCGGTGCGTTGGGGGCGCAGGGGCGCCGTCCCCCCCTCCCCCATCCATGCGTCCAGCCCCCTAATCTACATGTGGGGCGCCAGACGCATGGAGTTCAATGGGGTTTTTTTTTTTTTTTCTTCTGAAGCACGTGATTAGAGCCAGAGGCTCTAATAGGCTTCAGAAAAGGGTGGACCCGGGGCGCAGAGCAGTGCGCCGGAGCCCACCCATTGTGTGACAATAGCGAATGAATATTCGCTATAATCACACGGATCCTCCTCCTGGCCAATCAGGAGGCAGGTCCGAGACCCGTTTCCTGATTGGCCGAAAGGCAAACCCTTACCATTGGCCAAGGAGGAGGACTCAGGAGACACGGAGGACTGAGGAGAAGCCGCCGCTGCATCAGGTAAGTGCACTCCACGCTGTGGTCACTCTGCATTGAAGGGGGCACGCTGTGGTCACTCTACATTGAAGGGGGCACGCTGTGGGCACTCTACATTGAAGGGGGCATGCTGTGGTCACTCTACATTGAAGGGGGCACGCTGTGGGCACTCTGCATTGATGGGGGCATCATATGGGCACTCTGCATTGAAAGGGGGCATGCTGTGGGCACTCTGCATTGAAGGGGGCACACTGTGGTCACTCTACATTGAAGGGGGCATGCAGTGGTCACTCTACATTGATGGGGGCACGGTGTGGTCACTCTGCATTGATGGGGCACGCTGTGGTCACTCTGTATTGAAGGAGGCACGCTGTGGTCACTCTGCATTGATGGAGGCATGCTGTGGTCACTCTACATTGAAGGGGGCACACTTTGGTCACTCTACATTGATGGGGGCACGCTGTGGTCACTCTGCATTGATGGGGCACGCTGTGGTCACTCTGTATTGAAGGAGGCACACTGTGGTCACTCTGCATTGATGGAGGCACGCTGTGGTCACTCTACATTGAAGGGGGCACACTTTGGTCACTCTACATTGATGGGGGCACGCTGTGGTCACTCTGCATTCATGGGGGCACGCTGTGGTCACTCTGCATTGAAGGGGGCACGGTGTGGTCACTCTGCATTGAAGGGGGCCCACTGTGGTCACTCTACATTGATGGGGCCCGCTGTATTCACTCTATATTGAAGGGGGCACGCTGTATTCACTCTACATTGATGGGGGCATGCTGTGGTCACTCTGCATTGATGGGGGCACGCTGTGGTCACTCTGCATTGAAGGGGGCATGCTGTGGTCACTCTGCATTGATGGGGGCACGCTGGTCACTCTACATTGAAGGGGTCACGCTGTGGTCACTCTGCATTGATGGGGGCACGCTGTGGTCACTCTGCATTGATGGGGCACTCTGTGGTCACTCTGCATTGATGGGGGCATGCTGTGGTCACTCTGCATTGAAGGGGGCACACTATACTTTGATTACTGAAGGCCCCTTTCACACTTTTGTGACCTCAAAGTCATGCAATTTTTTGCTGGGTTTTTTGCCGCAAAACAACGCCTATTACATTTTTCTGTTTGGGGCCCCCCCAAAAATTTTGTGCACCAGCCGCCACTGATCTATACCAAACCCTTGTGCAGGCATGCATTTAGGCCAAAAATTTGGTGCAGCAAGTGTGCACTCACCTCTCCTGAACCATATAAGGCCACACACTTAACACTGGAAGGACACCTTACCAGGGTGGTCTTTCGTGACAAGGCACCTTGTTCCCACGTCTCTGGTAGATGTGGGGTCTGTGGGAGGCATATTTATAAAAATTTTGAAGCCCCTTGAATAATGGGGCTCTCAGATATATAATTCCTAACATGAATGTGTACTGGGTACATAGTGCCCCTTGTTACTCTTTCAAAAAAAAAAAAATGTAATAGCAAATAAGACTCACATACTATTGAAAAAGGATCTTATAAAAAATACATGCCCTATGATGTAAATACATCCAGTAACGCACATCCATCGACAATTACAATGAACGATGACCCATGGACATGTTTATACGGGCCACAATGAGCCTCTCCTACAGATACATTGTTGCAAATGACACTTCTCCAATCGGCTGCTGAAATTTAACAGACTGGCTGGGGAAGATGGCTGAAGTCATCCATTAAATAGGGTCAAGAACATATTTGATCCGTGATGTTGTCCAGGATGCCTGCCAGCTTCCTTATAAATTAAGAGGTGGCAGGAAGCTGTCACCAATTAGTGGCAGTAGTGATACCACCATTGACTGAATGACTCCTGTTTGTGGCTGCTGTAGGTTAGGGCAGTTGGGCAAAACTGGCCAAATCTGGCCTTTTTTTGTCCATTTGTCAAACTGTGAACAGCTTGGGTTCTGGTAGAACTCATGCTTGACCCAAAGCTCATCCCTATTGTTAAGCCAGCTGATGAGTTATTGACAAAAACTATATGGATTTTTTTCAAATCATTTTTAAGGGTGAAATGTAATTGGTTGGTATAAGATTTCTTCATTTCTTTAAAAAATGTAACAAAAAGTTATTGATTGCAAAAAAAAAAGATTTCTTAATTTCAATTTTGTCAATAAACTGCTAGGTGAGCCTGCTGACCACCTATATCCAACATATATCAACAGACCCTTGATTCACTACTACAAGAAACTTCAAACGTTCCTTTTTGCCATTGACCAAATTAACAAAAATCCAACAATCCTGCCTAATGTGACCCTAGGATATCATCTTTATGACTCGTGTTCTGATCCAAAAAAAGCAATAAAAAGTGTTTTACAGATTTTATCCGGACCGGGAGAGACTATCCCAAATTATTCCTGCCGAGACCACCAGAAATTAGCTGGTTTTATTGGAGACCAGAGTTCAACCACAACCCTGCCTATAGCCCAGCTATTATCTGTGTATAGACATGTGCACGTGAGTATAACACCATAAATTTTGCATCAAGTCTGGTTTTCATGGCTGTTCTGTCAGTCTGTCTTTATCTGAGTCTCATCTTTTCTGTGTTTTTGGTTATTGAGGGATCCCAATGTCACCGGCCAGTCCTGAGCTTCTACCTGTGACTGTGTCTGGGCCATTCTGCTTTGTAGGTCCTAATCTGACCTGTATAGCTTTTGCTTTCCTACTTTTCTTGTATTTGTATTGGTTTCTCCTGGTTATCATGAAAATGCATGCAGCAGGCTAATATGGTATGAATGAGTCCTAAAGGCAGTCCAATGTGCAAATATTTTTTTTTTTTGCCTTTTTTTTATTAGTTATTATTTTATTATTATTATCATTTTTGTTGCATTTGACAAAGAGATTCTGTGAAGGTGGCAGTGGTTATCTGCAGGCTGGAGGTCTTTTTTAAACAAATCCTCCACCCAGCATGTTATCACTGTCTTATTATTGGTTACCAGTCATCCATGTCAAAAAGCTGTGAAAAGTGCCTGCTAGTGGCCCTCAAAGGGCATATGAACAGGGTTTAAGGAGCCCTATAAGGGACACTGTGGAACTGAGCTCGCTAATGCCTAAACCATAGGCAGGAGGCACAGTAAAATCATCATTCGGGTGATACTCCGGATTTAGTAAGTAAGTAAGCAGACCACTTGTACATTTAAAACTTTGTAATCCATGGCCACACTTCTTACACTGTTGACACCAACGAGCTTTAGACACAACTTCTGCTAGAGAACACCTCTCCCCAGCTTTTCTGAGCCGGTACTGCAGAGCTTGGTACTGGTCTCCACCAACTCAGCAGTTCCAGTGACAATGTTCAGTATATTATTATAGGATACAGGAAACACACTTCTCCATAGTTCCATGCATAGTTCTCCTCCCAAGGCTTCATTTCACCAACTGTTACTTCCAGGCTAGGTCCCTAGGTACTCTGTGCCAAGTGGTTGGTCCCAATATGTGGGGAAACTGGTCACTAAGGAGGGGCCAAACATATCACCTCTTTACTACCAGAATATCCGTCACCTCTGCCATGTCACCCATTTCCTGGCTGGTTGAGTGCTTTAGTTGGTTACACAAATACTGTAGTCATTAGCAATGGCAATAAAGCCTCCTCTGGACAGCATTCTGATCATTAGACCTCTCTCAACTCCCCTGTTGTAAACCTTGTTCTTTTGAAAGGCAGGTCAAGGTAGGATCCACTAGGTGGCCCACTTAAGAGAGTTACCCTTTCAAATCTTTCCAGGAAGAAGAGGGAGTTGACCTCCTTCCTGCAAGGATATCTTATATAGTGTGGGAGGAGTTAGCTGTAGAGTAGTAGGTTGCTGGCCATGAGAAGAAGAGCCATGAAGTGGTGCCACATCTAGCAGCAAAGACTTAATCCTTTACCCCCCCCCCCCCCCCCCCTGAAGGGGATCCCCTGTAGATGGGCACAAGGGATACCTGTTCAGCCAGATAAGACTAATGACTGTTTTTGGAGAAGAACCCTTTCATTTAAACTGTGTTTGGCCCAAGGTCTAATTGGCTGTAATATGCTGTGAATCTTCTGTAAAGAAGACATTTTTCTGCAGCGGTCTCTGTGTAAGTTCTTCAGATTATGCAGCAGACGAAGTGAGTGATGCCACCTGGCTGTCAAGCCCTGGTAGAAGTGGGCCAGCATCCCATGGAAGTAAGAGGGTAAAGCCGTGCAACCAGGAGTGTGGGCAGGGGATTTGGGCACTCCCCACCCCTCACATCAAGAGGAAGAGTGTGAGAGATACAAAGCAAGGGCTGGTATGCCTAAAAAGTTTTGTTTTTTAACCTCCTTATGCCCTCAGTATACATATGTGCGGCCTCTCGATGAGTGGGCCTTAATGCCAAGAGGCCATATATATGCATACCAGAATGTAAACAGATTTGTGTTGAGAGTGAGCGTCCTGCTCGCTACTGACACAGTGTAACGCTCTGGGTTTTAGCTCAAGGATACTGGATTTACAGCTGCAGAATTCCACTCAGTAGTCTTGTAGAGATCTTGTTAAATCACCTGATCCAACTCTCTTGACTCATCATAGTGGTTCAGCCTGATTCAGTATGCACATATACAAACACTCAGATAGATGTTGCAGGAGTGATAGTAATTATGCAAGTAGCAGTGAGATGTTACACTGAAGGTATAGGCTCTGAGGAGTGATAGTAGATGATGATAAGCACTCAGATAGTGATGTTACAGGAATGATAGTAGATGATGATAGATAGCAATCACAAGAGCTAGCAATCTAGTATAATCAACAGGTGATAGATAATAGCAAGCAAAATACACGGGAGTTGCTAAGCTTAGTTCGGTAATGCAGGTTGCAACAAATAATAGGCACAAGAGCTAGCGATCTAGGTTTTAGAAATGCAGATGGTAGATACTGGAGAGCATGTATCCTAGAGCTAGCAATAGTTATTATAATGCAGGTATAGGTAGCAAGCGTTGTTGATAAGAGGGGGTCCCCTGTGGGGTACTTATCAATAGCCAGTAGTGAGGGAGTGTAGGACAAGGTAGCGAGGCTCCGGTCAATCCAGGTATAGGGTATGTAGCTGGAAGATTCGGCAGCGTCAGGTTAGGCAGGTATCAGGAGCGGTTGCACGAACAATGTGTGAGTGCAGACCGTCAGTTGAAATAGCCGCTCAGTGCGGCGCCTGATGATGATGTCAGCACTGTTAAAGGAATACACACCTTATATGCGTTCCACCTACCTGAGTGGTGGAACGCAACCCGGAAGTGAGATGATAGAAAGGCACTGAGAGTGCCAGGATCTTACACACAGTTACCAGCAGCTAACAGAAAGCTCCTGATCTCTACTTGCGATTGGGAGCTTTCCGGTCATGTGACCATTGTGACAGCCAATCATGGTGTTCACATGATGAGAAACCCTGCCCTGCCCCTGGCATCAGAAACCTCTTAAAGGGCTGGGAGGCACCGGCATTGGGGGTTAAATTGGGGGTGCTCTGGCTGCCACCGTGGCCACAAATAGGCAGGCCATTACCTGCTAAAACATTTAGATGAACAATAAAAACAATTTTACTGAAGTAGTTGCAGGTAACAAGTTAACATTTCTCAAATACATCCTCCACACATTTTCCTATACACAGTTTTCTTGTGCTCCTGAATAGTGCCCTGTGAGGTACTCATACCTTAGGCAGATACATCCATACAGTCCTTCTGTCCTTCTCAAGGCAAGAGTCTATAATAGGCAGTAAATCTACAAGAGGTAGAGAGATACATCCATTCCGTCCTTTGAGTCCTTCTCAAGGCAAGAGTATATAATAGGCAGTAAATCTCCAAGAGTTAGAGAGATACATCCATTCCGTCTTTTGAGTCCTTCTCAAGGCAAGAGTCTATAATAGGCAGTAAATCTACAAGAGGCAGAAATAATCCAAAACAGAGTCCAGTTAAGGTAGCACAAGTCCAGATATGTCCATAGGTTCCAGACTCCACTGGAAACTCCAACTGGGCCCCCCCCCTTTCCCCCCCAAAGTGTGGTCACTTTTTTTACTACTGAAAAACGTACTATGGAAAATGAGGGAAATCTTTTTTTTTTTGTATACAAATCTTTATTGAAAAAACTTGGTTAACAATAAAAGGAACAATTACATGGTAATTGCAAACAAGCAGTGTTTTACAGAGAAAACACAATACAAAAAAAAAATTAATTATATAAAGACCAAGTTAGTCTTGACCAAGCAAAACATACAAAAAAAAAAAAACAACAGAAAAACGATATATAAATTTATCCAATACAGTGGATATACATAAAAGTAAGCCAGTTGTACAAAAGTAGCGTACCATATATACAGCCAATTTAAGAAATACCTGAAATCCTTAGTCAAAATGTAGCGAATCCCCAGCTGAAATCGTTAGTCAACGACTGCATTCTATAAAGATGTAAATTGCCAGAATTCTAACTGTCTGAGCGACATCAATAATAACCACTTGCCGAGTCGCCGACCAGTCACTGGGACTGTACTGCGGCAAAGTGGCTCGATTCCTTCCAGCGACATAGACCTACGTCGCTGGACTCTTCCCCCTGTAGGTGGCGCGCTTCCGCTGTGTTCAGTCACAGCGGGAGTCGGTCCAGGGGAGGAGTGGCGGTGATCGCCGCTGCTCTTTCCCGATCGTTTGGGAATCAAGTTTGGAGATCCACCCGCTTGTGTAAACAGAGCGGGCGGATCTCCTAAGTGACAAGGAGTGACAGATTGCAGTGTTTAGCATAGCTGAACATGCGATCTGTCCCTGTGTCACTCAGTCACCTCCCCCCACACACATTAGTAAGCACCAGGCATACATTAACCCCTTCCTCTCCAATAAAGTTAACCCCTTCACTGCCAGTGTCATTTTTACAGTAACAGTGCATATTTATAGCACTGATTACTATAGAAATGTCACTGGTACCCCCAAAAGTGTCAAAAATGTCAGTCAAGGGTCCGATCTGTCCGCCGCAATGTCCCAGTCCCGCAAAAGAAATTGCAGATCGCCGCCATTACGCGTTAAAAAAAAAAACACCAAAAATGACAGAAATCTTTCCCTTAGTTAGTAAACGCAATAACTTTTGTGCAAACCAATCAAAATACGCTTATTGTGATTTTTTTACCAAACATAGGTAGCAGAAAACAAATTGGCCAAAAATTTTAAAAAATTTAGATTTTTACATTTTTTTTGGGGGGGGGGGGAATTTCATATGAAAAAATGTTAAAAATATTGTTATTTTTTCAAAATAAACACAATTTTTTTGTTTATAGCTCAAAAAGTAAAAATCGCACAGGTGATCAAATACCACCAAAAGAAAGCTCTGATTGTGGGAAAAAAAGGACGTAAATTTTGTTTGGGTACATCGTTGCGCGACCGCGCAATTGTCCGTTAAATTCGTACAGCTGTGGCGCTAAGACCCTTAATGAATGACAGTCCCACTTGAGGATGTGTAAAAAGCAATAAAAAAGCAGTCCATGTGTGTCCGTCTCCACATAAAGAAGTAATTCTCGAGCAGAAAACCACCACCAGAAAGCACTCCAACACCAGTACTTCTTACCAAAAGTGATTGATCTCCATCACAGAGATCAAAAGTAGCGCATAACTGGAAATCATGAAGGCTTCTCCAATGCAGTCTTAGTAAGCTCTCGATGTGGTATGTTATGCAAAGAAAAAGAGGGACATCACATAGCGCAGACCGCTTTAAAAGGCTTTATTCTTAAATAGAAGAATGGTACTCACAAAGAAAGTACTACATCTCGCATGTAATACATGGGCACCGAGACCTCCCAGATGTCCTTAGGGCGTCCCAGCGGTGGACCACCGAATCTATGGCCGTCCTGTCTCCTCCACGGATCGTAGCACGCGCCACCCAGCACGCCACCCGACGTACGTTTCGTCCGATTGGACGTCGTCATGGGGTGTGGCTACAGGGTGCGCCAGTGCTTTCTATAGCGGAGGAGAGAACCGCCCACCGGAACTGAGTGGCCGGAAGTGAGGTATGCGCTCCACACGACCGGAACCACCACTCTGACCGGAAGAGGAAGGGAAAGGAGGGTAACATAATGGGGAAATAGAAGGAAAAATCCCTTCGCAAAACCCCACACTGCGATGCCTCCCCCATCCTTCTAATGAGCAATGTACTAGACGGACACACATGGACTGCTTTTTTATTGCTTTTTACACATCCTCAAGTGGGACTGTCATTCATTAAGGGTCTTAGCGCCACAGTTTTGTTTTTTATTTCTTTTAATCTGCTACATTTCAGATTAGTGTGGCTGCTGTATCCACTACTGTATATTTGCTGTTTTTACAGTTTTTTACCTTAATGCGCAGCAATTTCATGTTTTTTTTTTTTAAATTCGTACAGCGCCGAATCGCAAAAAGTGGCCTGGACGTAAGACAGCAAAATCCTCCGGTGGTAAAGTGGATAAAATAAGCATGTTTGTAGAAATATATCTAGTTACATAGGGAGATGGTAAAGAAAACATGATACTAAAGAAAGGAAAATGCTGCTCCAGGTGTATAGTGTGTAGTAATTGCCAGGAGATAGGATATACCATAGAGTGCTGGCCCCGGCCCGCCTCCGTGGGAATACTTGTAGGAAAAGAAATAGCCGCACATCCAGGGATTCCAATAAGTTTCAAATACCTTTAATTCCAAAATGTTGCAAGCGATGACACCAAAGACACCAACATGAAGTCTCGTAGACGCGTTTCACACATACATCTTGTGCTTAATCATTATGATTAAGCACAAGATGTATGTGTGAAACGCGTCTACGAGACTTCATGTTGGTGTCTTTGGTGTCATCGCTTGCAACATTTTGGAAGTAAAGGTATTTGAAACTTATTGGAATCCCTGGTAAAGAAACCATGGATCCCATTTGGCATCAAAGGGTGGATTTTTTTTGGCCCCCTGAAAGTGAAGGTTATTCTTGATGTGGATGTGTTTAAAAAACACAGTGTAGGAGTCCATGATGGATGTTGTGCATGTTTGGTGAATTTCCCAATTAAAGTGTTACTAAACCCTTGAAGCTTAGCCTTGTCTTGTAAGTTTCTTGCCTCAATGTTGCTGTGTTTTAGATGAGTTATGGGGCAACGGATAGGTCTTTTACTGACAGAGCTACTTTTCCCACTTTTTACCGATCAGTCTATAATGACGTTATAATATGTCGTTATATGTCAGAACTTATGAGACATTTTGGATGGACTTGGGTGGGAATAATATCATCTGTGGATGAGAGTGGGGAGATAGAATCATCTTGGTTAATGAGACTTCTGTCACGTCTTCAAATTTGTGTGGCCTTTATACTAAAAACTGGTATCAATGTATTTACTGAAAGGCGAAATTTGGAAAGTTTGTATAACGCTCTTAAGAGATTATCAGTCAAAGTGATCATACTCTGTGGAACATATCATGATGTCATATTTCAAACCTCACTGAGAGGATTATTCAGGGATGTAACATTGATCTTCACTCCCACCTGGGCCTCAAACATTGCTCTTATAGATAAGTATCCAGATATTTTGAATTGTAGCTTATCCTTGAACTTTTGGTATGAAGCTGATAAGAATTTTAAGAATTTTGTAGATGGTTTCCATCCAATGATTTACCCAAAAGACAAGTTACTTGAAAATCTGTGGATGACGACACTTTTCTGCTTGTCAGGAAACAAAGTAAAAGATACTTTCTTTGAAAAACTTTATTATATTTCTCTTCACAATTGCACTGGTAAGGAACATTTACCGGACTTCGGCGATTACTCATCTAACAGAACCTTAGACCCGGTAACTCACGTGGTGCAACTCATGGTCTACGCTCTACATGTGCTGCACTCATCCCAAAATGGTTCTTGTCTAAAAGGTCAGGCAGACAATGGAGAAAAATGTAACCACAAGGTGAGCATGAATGTGGCCATAAAATAGATTAGACTTTCATTAGAATCCTGCAGTAGGCTTGTATCAATGAGTCCCTAGACTGTGGAAGTCATGATTTATGGCAGGTGCCACTTGCAACTTAAGCCCCGTACACACACACAGATTGTTGGCCAACTGATCGGCCAACTTTTGTCCAGTGTTGTTTGTTGGTTGAAATGTGCTCTAGACTTGCACTGGACTTTTGTTGGCCAACAAAAACCAACTTCAGAAGTGATGTCATGTTCTGGTTGACTTTCAGTGTGTTTTTTCTTCTCTGAGCATGCCCAGTCTTGCTCATCTGATTTTTGTCTGCCGAAATCTGTACTGACTGAGGAACAATCGGCCATTCTTTGTTGGCCAACAAAAATTTTATAGCATTCACACCAGATTTTTTTCGGCCGAAAATTCGCAGTTGGTTGTCGGAAGCATCATACTAACAAGCCTACAATCGGCAGATCGGACGTTGGCCAACAATTTACGGCCAACAATCTGTGCGTGTGTACGGCGCCTTAAGGCGCTCTCTTTCAATCCCCTAATCAGTTTAGTTGCCCTTTTCTGGACTCTCTCCAGCTCCCACACATCCCTCCTGAGGACTGGCTGTGGGATGAAGAGCGTCTGCAATCCCTTGATTTATTCTCCCTGGAGAAGAGACACCTGAGAGGGGACATGATAGCAATTTATAAATATCTCAATGGTGATCTCGGCATAGACAAAACAGCTATTCAGTCGAAGGGATTGCATGAGGACTCGAGGGCATACAATGCAATTAGAGGAGAAGTATTTTAACCTCAGGCAAAGTGAGTGTTTTTTACTGTTAGGGCTACAAGATTATGAAATTCTCTACCACAAGAGGTGGTTTCTGCGGGAAGTATGGTGGCTTTCAAAAGACTCTTATGGTGTGTTTCCACTGAGCTTTCTGGTGCGGTTCGGTTCGGTACGGTACGCTATTTATGCCGTTTCCATTATGAATGGTACCCTAATTCCGAACCGTACCGTACCACTTTTTGTTTCCCTTTCGTTGGGGTACCAAGCACATTAGTACCGTACCAACAAGGTGGAGCTACACTCTGCAGAACTTTGATTGGTTGACAGAGAATCGTCTATCACAGCTTTCCTGCTGTGACCAGCTACACCACGCCTATCATAAAAGGGTACTATTGGCAGTGGAAACGCAATGTGTACCGTACCGAACCGTACCGTACTGAACCGAACCGTACCGCACCACTCAGTGGAAATGAGGCATTAGACGTACATTCTAGGGGTATGAGAGATGATTATGGCCACATACACCTACACAGGTTGAACTGGATGAACTATTGTCTTTATTCAACCTCAACTACTATGTAACTATGTAACTATGTACAGTATATATGCATTTGTATCACAATGATTTTATGATGAATTGTTTTCATGGTTGATTATCAGTGATTGTAGCACTCATAAGGAGAGACACATTCACAATATTGATTCATTTATTTATTTCACACCTTGCACTTTTGAGAAGAGGCAGCGCACATCATAATACAGACAAAAGGTTGTCATCCTATAAAAGGAAGTGCCTGAACAAGGCAGGATCACCAGGAAATATTGATATGAAATTTGCAGATTAACATTATAATGAAAATGACTTTAGAAATTATATTTCCGTGTCAACATAGTTTAGTAATTGGGTTTATATCTAATAAATGTAGTGGTTCAGTAACAGTGATAGGTATTATAACATGCAATGTTTTTACTTTGCAGTTGAACTGGTACTTAAACACGCTAATACATGAGGACATCCATACGGATGACGAATTGAAGTTTTTATGTACTATTCAGAGCCATGTTGTTGTTAATAGGACTTTGTTTACGAGAACTGTTGGAAAAATACTAATTGATAAGTTTGGTCAAAGGCAAGGCACAATTAATTCTACGCTAATTACATGGAAAAATAAGGACAATCAGGTGAGGCTATATAAGATCACGGGGTGCTGTGAGTGAGAATACTTAGGGCTCTTTCACACTATGTGTCCGTCGGACGGAGTCCGTTTTTCTCAGCGGGGGATCGATCCGCCGATCCCCGCTGAGCAGGCAGATGACAGCTGTTCTCCGCACTGTGTGCGGAGACACAGCTGTCAGGTCCCCATACATCTCTATGGGGGAATCGGATAGGAACGGACCGTCGGTCCGTTCTCATCCGATCCCATCCGATCTGCTGGACGAATGGAAAATAGGGTTTCCAATCCGTCCAGATTTGGCGGATCGGTTTGGATGTCAGCGGACATGTCTCCGCTGACATCCGATGCCCCATAGGGATGCATGGGGGTGCCGTTTAGATCTGCCAAAAAAACTGACAGGCGGATCTGAACGGTCCGCCTGTGTGAAAGGGGCCTAAGGCTCCATTCACACTTGTATGACTCCAAAGTTGTGGCAACTTTGGAGTGCAACTTTGGTGCAACTTTCACACCACTTTGGGTGGGTGCAACTTGGATACGACTTTGGCTTTGACCAGTGATAATGGAAAACTGTTGCACACAAGTTGCATTGTATAAAATTCAGGTACGACTTTCAAGCAACCTCTGAGGGTTAACACTGAAGTCTATGGTCCTTAAGTTGCATGAAAGTTGGACCAAAGTAATGCATGAACTACTCTAACCGCTCCTTAGCGGTATTCCCAAGTGTGGCTCGGGGTTCATTTTCAGTATCAAAAGCGGTAACCCCAAGCCACACTCGGGATTACCCCAAAATCATACTCACCTTCCCTGCGATCCCCCGCAGTCCTCCCCTGCTGTCCTCCAGCCTTCCTTCCGCTGTCCTCTCACTCGGCAGATGCCTTCTGGTTCCCTTCCCTGCGAGCGTTGCGACGCAGGGGGGGGGAACCGGCGGCAAATTCAAAAATGCACCAAATAAGATGATAGAAAGCTGTGATCCTAACGGATTACACTGTATCATCCCATTTCACCACAGGATTTCACCTGGTGACTTTTCCAGTGCCCTGCCTGTGCTTTTCCAGTGCTTTGTGCCTGGAAAATAGAGAACGGCCATGGCATCCAAAAAGCGTTCTTTTTGCGCAAAAAGTGCTTTTAGACGAACTGGAAAACAGCGACAGCGAAACGGAGTTAATTGAAGAACTGAGCGATAGGGATTAATGGGAAAATTCATCATCAGGTACGGAAAGTGACGACAGCGACGATTCTGATGTCTCTTTCTGGCACATCGCTTGTGGAATTTGGGAAGAATATCAAATGATTCTTCAGAATTTCCAACGGAGCGATGTGCCAAAAAGAGACATCAGAATCGTCCCTGTCGTCACTTTCCGTGCCTGATGATGAATTTTCCCATGAATCCCTATTGCTCAGTTATTCAAGTAACTCAGTTTCACTGCCGCTGTTTTCTAGTTCGTCTAAAAGCGCTTTTGCGCAAAAAGAACGCCTTTTGGGACGCCAGTTATCATTGGAAAACATGGGGAACGACTTGTCAAGCATCATGATGTCCAAAGTTGCATGACAAGTTGCACAAGTGTGAAAGGAGCCTAAAGGTCCTCCATAGACATGTGCGATTCATTTAGTTATGAATTGAAATTCAGACAACATCTTTGTTGTTTCGGGATTCGGATGTATATGAATTTATAAATCACGTAAGTAACGAATTTCAACAAATCCGAAAAAAATTATAATGAAACTTTTTGATTCTGAAAATGAATTTGAAAATGATTTTGAAAAATATGTTTTATTCCAAATGAAAACATATTGCGATAAATACAGTAAGATATAAAAGTGAAATAAGATGATGATTTCTACTTAGGCTGCTTAAAAGAAATGAAAAGAATGGAATAGAAAATAAAGAAATAGAATAGGATAAAACAAAACACCGTAGAATTAAAACAGAAAATAAAAGAATAGAAAAGAAAATAAAGGAATAGAAAAAGAATATAATGAATAAAGCCCATCTTCCCAAACTCAATTTTAAAATTTGAATCTTTTCAAAGTAACAAATATATTTTTGAATTTCAAATTGATTTGAAAATATTTGATATACGAAAAAAATTCAAATATATGAAACCAATTCCAAAAACGAATCATTCTAACATAACGAATATGACAAAATGAAATGTTTACCTTAACGAACGAATTACAAAGAAGACTAATTTTTCTATTGTGCACATCTCTAGTCCTCCATATACTGTAATCATAACTATCAACTCTCATAATTATTTCCCTTACAGTGAGAACTCTTCTTGACCTAGTGTGAAGCAAGAATGATGAAAGAGTCCTTTGTAGTAAGTGGTTGTAAAGCCACTTTGTGTACTTAACAGATTCCCCTATGTTCCATGAAGTTATGTGCCCCAACATATGTTCTATATAAAAAATATGTAGCTGTATACCTTATTTCATAGCATCACTCGGCGCTCATATGACTGCCTGACGCTCTCTTCTTCCGATCTGAGAGCTACAGGGGGAGGGGCTGAGAATTCCCGGCTGATGTCAGCCAGGAGGAGGGAAGGAGAGGAGGAGAGTGGCGGGCAGTAATGTGAGCGCCAAGAGGCGCTCTAAAATAAGGTAAAAAACATACAACAAAGGACCCTCCAATGGGACTTTAAAGCAGTTGTATACGGAAAACAAAAAACCAACCCTGCAAGACAAAGGCATAATGAGCTAGTATACTTACTTACTTACCTTAAAATGAAGCCCCGACACGGACCCCCGGACACCGCTGTGGGAGCTGACATGCTCTCTCGGTGTCTCTTCTGGGTTCGGCGGCTCCGGCACTGTGAGTGCCCGGAACCGCGATGGCGTCATGTGCGCGGGAGTTTCACTTTCCGGCAAGATCCGGCAAGCAGCTCTGAAGGTCCACCGGTCCTTCAGAGCGCATGTGCCGCAGACGTCAGTGGCGCATGCAGGTCAAATATCTTCTAAACTGTGCAGGTTTAGGAGATATTAATTGTACCTACAGGTAAGCCTTATTATAGGCTTGCCTGTAGGTAAAAGTCACAAAAATCGGTATACTATCGCTTTAAACGGGCTTCACACTGAGATAAATGTATAAAATATGTATAATTTTATTGGTACAAAATAACAGAAAAAAAAGAGGTTATAGGAAACTGGGTACACACTCATGTGACACAAATAAAATATTTAGCGACTAATAACAGACATGACCGGTTTCCGATCTGAGAGCTACAGAGGGAGGGGCTGAGAATTCCTGGCTGACGTCAGTCGGGAGGAGGGAAGGAGAGGAGGAGAGCTGCGGGGGGTAGCGTGAGCGCCAAGAGGCGCTATAAACTAATGTATACAGCTACATATTTTTAATATAGAACATAACTTTATGGAATATAGGGGAATCTATTAAGTACACACAGTTATTTTAGCAGCGGGAGGGTAGAGGGGGGCACTGACATTAGCTGACAGGCAGGGGGGAGGTTGGACAGAGGAGAGACAGCGGGATGACAAAGGCACATAAACTGACCATGGTAATCAGGGCTGAGCAGCCATGATAAATGTGGTCAGTTTACAGAGGGGAGGGCAGCACCAGACAGGATCAACCAGGTATTTTACATGATACAAGGGGCCAAATTACATAGACAAATTACCTTTCTCCCATCCATCTCTTTAGAGTAGACATAACATTTTCACATCTCCAAGCATCCTTCAGTCACTTGTGATCATTCTAGAAACCATGTGATGATATATTGGGGTTAAGATCAGAGATCTACGTAGGCCATTTGAATTCTTCCACACCAAGCTCGTAAAACCAAACTATAAGGGGCGTGGTCTGGAAATGGCAGGGTAAACACGCTCCTTGCAAGAGCTCTGCATGGACCAGGCTCTGTAACACCCAGTCTAGCCACTACAGTTTACTGCAAACTTCGGACCGCGCAGATTACTCAGTACTTTCTCTGCCAGCACTCAATCTCTTTCCTGGCCCCTGCACCTACCTCTGCATCCAACATGGCGCCACCGCAAGTCGAAGATTCAGGCATCTCTGATGGCTCCAAGAAGCCTCCCACACAGGTGATTATATCAGTGGAGGCCCCCGCTTTTGTGCTCTGCCCAGACTCTCCCATCCTGTCACCAGAGTTGCCACAGGCGGATTCCCTATGGGGTCCACTATCTACCTGGTGTCAGGGGTACACCAAGATGGGGATATCTGGGATGTGCTGGAGAATCTGCCCACACGACAAGACATCCAAGCGATGGCTGCATCTATAGTATCTGCTCTGTCAAGGGAGATCCATGACATTAGACAGCAGATTGACATTGTGGAGGAGCAGGTGGCTACCTTGGAATCTTCCACGTCTACAATTGACACCCAGTTGGAGGCTCTGGAGGTGAATCAGGCCACGTATCGATGCCATCTCATCGACATCCAGCTTAAAATTGATGACGGGAAGAACAGGAACCGGAGGAATAGCCTTCGTCTTCGGGGTATACCAGAGGCAACTATAGGGGCTGATCTGCGCTCTACAGTGACGGCCATCCTTAACCAGCTTCTTGACAAAACACCAATGGTTCAGAGTTGGACTGGTGGATCTGACTGTAGAAGGGATTTCAGCCAATCAGGAACATGGCCCGCTGGTCGATCAAGGAAATGGAACAGTTGGTCTGGAGAGTGAAGGTAGAAAGAGGAACCTTGCTTCTGTACAATAAGGTGAAAGGGATGACCCCACTGATAAGTAGCCCCCATATCTCGGATGACTTCCAATAAGGGGCAAAGCATACTCCACCTCATACCGGTCATGCAGAGCCATTAAAGTCAATAGACCCTTTGATCCAGGCTCTACATATAATCTTTTACTTAACACCATAAAAGTGCACCCTGCACAAAACATCAACACCTGATGACTTCCAGTAAGGGGCGAAGCATACCCCGCATAATACGGGTCATACAGTGCCATCAAAGTCAATAGACCCTTTGATCCAGGCTCTACATATAATCTTTCCCTTAATACCATAAAAGTGCACCCTGCACAGAACAACCCTGCGTGGGGGGGAGAGGTTAAAGCTGCTGAGGCCGATGGAGTAGATTGAGAACCTTGAACCCGGTAGACCCAGGCCCACCACCCCCGAGACTGCAAATGATTCGCAGGGCGCGATTACGTGCTTCTAGTAATGAACCACCCAGACCCACCCCTGCTACCTCGAAAGATTAATATTCTTTAGGTATCCTATTGTCGTGTTCCTTGCTGGAGGGAACCTTGTCTTTTGAATGGCTGGCAGACTCAGCTCAATGTAAAGTTATGATGTTTCAGTCCTTTTTTCTGGACCTTGAACTTTTTGCGCCATGTGTGTGTTCTTTCAATACCTACACAATCATCTAGTGTGGAGGCTGCTCAGGAGCACACATAATGTAAAGACCATTTTATACCCATAAACATTTGTATTCTGTCTACCCAGCCAATGCGGCCCCCCGGGGTTCCTGCTAACTCACCTATGCCATGTGTTGATTGAACATGTTTAATGTTAGTGCCTTCTCTATGCATTACTATTTGTCCGCTGGTGGGTTTCCTACTTCTGAAGCTGGCCTTTTCTTCACCCCTTTTTATTTTTTGACAGGAGTGACTGCACAAAGTTGCAGGTTCTCCACTAGTTATGCAGTCATGGCTGTAATGGCTCTATTGTTATTGTTTTTGGCACGGCTAGGGTGTGGAACCCATCAAGTGGACTCATGTATGCAACTCGGTTTTCTCCAAAGGTTTGGGCTGATCTAATCAGTTTTGTTGCACTATGTACAGAACTAAATGGAAGGGGGGGTTGGGAGTTCCCCACTTCATGCGTTACTACCGGGCGGCCCAGTTGACACAGCTATACCAGATTTTCATCACCGTTGGTAGGCCACATTGGGTGGAGTTGGAGGAGCAGGCCTGTCCGCCCGTGCCTCTCGACCTTCTGCTGTGGTTGGCTGCCAGGGAAAGGAGGGCAGTGTTGTGTCCTGCTCTGTCCCATTCCTTGAAGCTTTGGGACGTGGCCTGTAGGCAATACCCTCTTCGGCCCCCTCATGTGCCGGTGGCCCCCATCTTTCATAACCCCCCACTTCCCCCCGGGGCTTCAGGCCTCTCAATTTCAATGGTGGATGGATAAGGGCCTTTATCGAATAGGTCCCTTTATAGATCACAGAGGGGTTTGACCTCCTACTTATTTCAGAGAGACACTGAAGATGCCCCCTGGGGAATCCTATCGCTTCCTCCAGATTACCCATTTTCTTCGCACCCTTAAGGACGACCATACCGACATTACGACTAGAACTCTGTACGAGAACAGGTGCATGGGGCGACCTGGGACGGGAGCAGGAATCTCGGAACTGTACCGGTTATTTGCCGTTACGACAGCTAGGCCTTCCTATCAGCTAGCTTGGGAGACTGACCTGGGGGAAACTATTGACGAGGAGGACTGGGACCGATGGTCGACTATGGTGCACAGGGGGATACTCAACACTACTCTGGTGGAGGCAAACTATAAAGTGCTTTCTCGGTGGTACTTGGTGCCAACGAGGTTGGTCAAATTATTTCCAGGTGCCTCCCCCCTGTGTTTTTCGACAGTGTGGACAGCACAGGGATATGTACCATGTGTGGTGGAGTTGTCCGAAGGTTCAGTGGTTTTGGATTCGGGTGATTAACCTGATCCACTCGGCGACGGGCCAGAGGATCGACAGAGATGCCAAGACGGTGTTGTTCTCGGACTTGCCGGTTGAGATCCCTAGATATACCCGTTCCCTTATATTCTTTATTCTCCTGGCAGCAAAAATTACTGTGGCACGGGCTTGGAAAACACCCGTGCTGAATAAAGTGCATGTAAAAACCAAAATGTCGTGGATTATGCTTAACGAAAAGTTGCCCAGTATGCGTATGGATAGGCAGCATGGATGGAGCCCCTGGGTAGAGTATTTACAGGCTCCGTAGTTGCGGCTGGGTGGATTGGGGTCCGGTGCGGGGGGACATGGGACAGGTGGCTGTTTGCCTTTGTCTTCTATCTATTTTTCTCTTGGTCTCCTTTCTTTTCTGGCTCTTTCCTTCTCTCTTCTGTTTTCCTGATTTCTTGCATGTTTTTTTCTCTCTCTACCCATTGAGATGTGGGCTGTTCTTCTTAACCAGGCTCCGGAACTCTGGTTTGGGTTTTCTGCTATGGGCCAAGGAGGCTTTCTACTATTTGACAGTTGGTGGAAGCCGGTTGGTTTCCCCTTTTGGGGAGGGAGGCTGGGGGGGGCTTCACCCTTTCGTGGACACAGTTTGTGCCCTTTGGGGGTGTCTGGGGGGGGGGGCCCTCTGCTGGCTGATATCTTATTGGAGTTTGGTGAGTCCTCTGGACTCTTGATGTATCTCCTATGGAGGGGACTACTGCTGCTGCGATTTAATGTGTTTTGCTCTTTATTTTTCTCACTGACTGCCTAGTTGCTAATACTGTTTAGAGTCATGTTTTGTTATGTATTGTCCGGGTACGGAGTGCCTTTTTGCAGGCCACCCCCTTTTCTCTTGCCTATGTTTTCTACATTTTCTATTTTATGTTGTACTACTGCAATGTGTTGTTTAAAATCAATAAAAAACTATTGAATACTAATCAGTTTTGTTGTCTGTTTAATTGGCTGCCCTGTGGTGGCCTGGCAGGTTCCCAGGTCCCCCCTCACTGTTCGGTTACAGTTGATCTGCCACACTGGGGAGACTTCTGACCGTATATATCTTGCCTACCTGCTTCAGGTTTTTGTCTCCCACTTTTGGCTCTATTGGGGGTCTTGGATTGGCCTGGGTTCACCAATTGGAGACCAAGGTCTCTGTCCATCAGCTGATCTTTAGCTACCCTCTTAGTTGAACTGGTGTATGTTACCTATATATGTGTATTTGTTTTTGGAAGAGTATCTGGAGGTGTCAGAGGACTAGTCTCTTCACATCTCTTTCCTAAAGAACAGTAGCCTCTATAGCCTCCTTCGCTCTCTCACTAGGTTGACTGTAATAATATCTGTTACCTTACTCCATATAAATGTGACTTTTAGCGGTGTTTATGGTTCATACCTGTGTTTCAGATCCCTGGTCTGTGCACCTCTGCTAATTTACCTCCTGTCCTTACAACCACCCCAGTTAGGGTTTCCCCCTGTGGAGTGTTTTGTGCTCCGTGTCGGTATTTGGTACATATTACCTTTAGAACACTTCCTCTTCAATTACACCTCTTCAGCCCCTTCCTACTACCTTCTCTTCACCACCTTTGTGTAATTGTTTCTCTTTCTTCTCTTATCTTCTCCCTACTGTTTTTCCCTCTCTCTCCTACTTCACCCATCTTCTCCACCCAGCTCTCCCTTCCTCTGTCATCTGTCTCCCGGCTCCATTTTCCACTCCCCTGGTAGATTTATCTGAGCACCAGAAAACCATTAAATTAACCTCTTGTAATGTCAGGGGCATCGGTATCCCTGAAAAGAGTTGCAGACTCCTGAAAGACTTGGAAAAAAGCAAGTTGCAGGTGGTTTTTCTCCAAGAAACACAATTCAAGCTTAACCATGCCCCTTGTCTTACCAACAGAGCTATCCCTACCACAGTTCTTCCCCAATTCAAAAATCAAAGGGGATGAGCATCTTGCTGGTGAACACAGTGCCCTGGTCATTATCTGCAGTACAGCAGAATCCCCTTTGGACATTTCCTTTTTGTAAAGGGTAAAATTGGTGCCTTAATAGTTACTCTGGCCATTGTCTATTTCCCAGATGTGGACCATCTCCCCTTCCTGTAAGAATTGATACCTGCTCTTTTGGAGTTCCAGGAGGGGCCCTGATCTTTGGTGAAGATCTTAACTTTTCCATTTATCGAGGTTTGGATGTGTCTAGAGGTACGTCTTATTTTTCCTATGCCCGCCTTAAACACCTAAAAGCAGGACTCCTCCCTTTTCAACTTGTTGACCTTTTGCATATTTTGCATCCCCGTGAGAGAGACTTCTCCTATTACTCCACAGCACTTCAAACCTACTCCCGCTTAGATTATCTTCTGATCTCTCACAGAGAGCTGCCTTTGGTTCAATCACCCCAGATTGGGGACATGCTGTTTTCGGACCATGCTCCCATCTACCTTGTAAATTGGCTATACGGTTCAGAGTCCTCTGTTCTGGCAATCAAATTAGTCTCTCCTCCAATCCCCTGATGTCCATAAAACATTGGAGGCTGCCCTCTCTGAATATTTATCCGTGAATGAGGATTCAGTAGACAACCCATTCGTGGTTTGGGAAGCCCACATACCAGTAATTAGGGACATTCTGATCAAGATCGGAGCACGCCTAAAACGGGAAAGTACTCAGCAGCTTGACACCCTACTTGCCATTCTTTGTCGCCTTGAAAGCACCCATAAGGCTAGTACTGCCCGCTCAATACATTGTAAGTTAGTTAAAACCCATGAGGAACTTAACTCCCTCCTCTTTCATAAAACAGAACAAAAACTGGCGTAGTCCCATCAAACTATGTACGAATTCTCAAACAAACCTAGCACCCTCCTTGCGCAGGCACTTCATGGACCTCACACCCAGAAAACATTCCACACATCACCTCGTCTTCAGGGCAAAAACGGTCCACATCAGACACATTGGCTGCTGAACTCCGCTCCTTTTTTCATGCTTTATACAACTTAGACCCAACGCCTTCCCCAGAAGCTTCACTAGGCCTCTATTTGAACATTGTGTCCTCTGGCATGCTGTCCCTTTCTTCCTCTATATGCAAAATATTATAGTCCCCCATCACAGAGGAGGAACTAAGTAAGGCTCTCTCAGTCCAAACCAAAAAAGGCACCAGGGCCCGACAGTCTGACAGCTGCTTACTACAAGACTTTCTGTACTTTACTCGCGCCACGTTTGTTAACAGCAGTTAACTCCCTGGAGAAAGGGAAGCCCATGCCAGTGGATGCTTTTAGAGCTTTTATCTCTCAGATTCTTAAGGCAAAGATCCAGCCAAGTGCGGCAGTTATCATCCCATTGTGCTTCTACATATGGATCTGAGACTCCTTGCAAAGATTCTGGCCAATTGATTATTGCCCCATCTCCAGAGTTTGATACACAAAGACCAGATGGATTTTGTTCCACTCCGAGAGCCTCGTGACAATACCATTTGTATTATCAATCTGATTCATGCTGCCAGGACCTCTAAGAAACCGCTTATCCTGCTTTCTACGAATGCTTGACAAAGCACTCAACAGAGTTCACTGGTCTTTCATACGGGTGACTATGGAACCTTGGGATTAGCCTTGGGACCTCCAATCTTCTTTATATTTAGAACCTTCTGCGGCTGTAAATGTTAATGAGACCAGATCTAAATTATTTCATATATTGAATATTTCTTATATTCATACTGACATTTGAACCCTTCCTCTGCATGGTCCATGAAGATCCCAATATCGCCAGTTACAGTAAACCAGTGTTGCCAACCCCCCCAGAGGGAAATTTACTGGCAGAATGTCCAAAATTTACGGACGGCACCAATTTTTTCCTGGCATTGCAAAAATGTACATAAACAGGCTGTTTTCAGTGCAAATATCAATACTTAAACTATAAACTATAAACATGTAGATAGTGCTATTAGCAATGTGTTTAGGTTAAACAAAAGTCAAAAGCCATATTTCTCCATTTACATGAAGATCAGATTAATATAACCCAGTCAGCACAGCGTTCCCCCATATATCAGAGTGTGCAGGATTTCCCTTACAGTGTAACTCTGACATAAAGAGGAATGCTGCAGATCTTGATTTAAGGGGGAACTCTAAATTAAATGGGTGCTCTGGTGACCAGAAACCACCTTATATCAGAGTCCACTGCATTCCCCTTTACATCAGAGTTACCTTTTACATCAGGGTCCGCAGAGTTCCCCTTTCGCACTGTAAGGGGAGAATCCTGCAGACTCTGATGTAAAGGGGAACGCCAGGAACTCTGATGTGGGGGGCAATCTGGTGACCAGAGACCACCTTCGACAGAGTGAATACATTAAGATATGGGGGGGGGTACTAATATAGAGGGATCTTTATAACAGTGCCCCCTTACATCAGTGACCCCTCCCCATCAGACTGGTCTGGCGGCGCTGTCACTGACCTCCTCTCAGGTGCACTGTGCCGGGCTCAGACAGACGGCTCTGGTCTCCACTCTGCAGGCCCCACACATCTGACTTCTCCCGTGACCCCCATCCCGGCGGCGCTCTCACTCTTGACTCCCAGAGACTCTTGACTCCCAGAGACTCTCCAGAGTCCAGACTCCCCCGCAGACATGATAAAAGACAAAAAGATGGTTAGAGACTGCAGACATGGTACAGGAGGTGGTCAGAGACTGCGGACATGGTACAGGAGGTGGTCAGAGACTGCAGACATGGTACAGGAGGTGGTCAGAGACTGCGGACATGGTACGGGGGGTGGTCAGAGACTGCGGACATAGTACAGGAGGTGGTCAGAGACTGCGGACATGGTACGGGGGGTGGTCAGAGACTGCGGACATGGTACAGGAGGTGGTCAGAGACTGCGGACATGGTACAGGAGGTGGTCAGAGACTGCGGACATGGTACAGGAGGGGGTCAGAGACTGCGGACATGGTACAGGGGGGTGGTCAGAGACTGCGGACATGGTACAGGAGGTGGTTAGAGACTGCGGACATGGTACAGGAGGTGGTCAGAAACTGCGGACATGGTACAGGAGGTGGTCAGAGACTGCGGACATGGTACAGGAGGTGGTCAGAGACTGCGGACATGGTACAGGAGGTGGTCAGAGGTGGCAGGTGTGGCCTGGGGGGGACTGGGAGCGAGTAGAGGCCATGGATGGAATCCTGGATGGATGGATCCTTCAGCAGCCCTGCCCTGGGCTCAGGCCAGGGCTGAGGGGGTCAGAGGTGGCACTGGCAGGTGGGGCCTGGGGGGGACTGGTAGCGAGGAGAGGCCATGGATGGATGGATTCTTCAGCAGCCCTGCCCTGGGCCCAGGCCAGGGCTGAGGAGGTCAGAGGGGGCAGGTGGGGCCTGGGGGGGACTGGGAGCGAGGTCGAGGAGAGGCCATGGATGGAATCCTCAATTCCTCATGGATGGATCCTTCAGCACTCAGCAGCCGCCCTGCCCTGGGGTCAGGCCAGGGCTGAGGGGGTCAGAGAGGTGGCAGGTGGGGCCTGGGGGGGACTGGGAGCAAGGAGAGGAGACTAGTAGGAGCCTAGGAGGAGTACTCACGGTCTGGAGAAGAAGATCATCAGATGGAGTCGACGAGACTCGAGAGACAGTGGATGGCCATGGTGGTGGTTTCTGTGCCAGGCAAGCTCAGAGATGGATGGATCCTCATCGTGGGGGGACGCCGGGGTGGGAGCTCAGCTGGCTGGTGCTGCTGCAGACAGTCCTGGGCTGGTAGGGTCGGTCCGTCTCCGTCGTCTCGTCTGACTCCTCTCCACACGCAATCCACCCAGTCCGGCCGGCAGCAGGCTCCTTCCTCCTGGCTTGGTCCGCGGCGGCAGAATTCTGGGCGGGCCATGTGGGCAGGGCACAGGCGGGGGAGGAGGAGATGATGAGACTGACTGACTGACTGTGAGTGACCGAGACCGAGAGGCGCACGCCGCGCATGCGCAGTCAGATTGTCTCTTTGCAGCCATCGTTTTAACGGGCACTTTTTTCCTGCTACGGGCATTTACAGGCAGGAGAAAAGTGCCCTGATTTTACGGGCTGTCTGTAAATATACGGACGGTTGGCAACACTGCAGTAAACTCTCGGGAGACCATAAGGTGGCGGCTTTTGCTGATGACCTGATTTTTTTCCTTACGGACCCACTTACCTTTCTACTGAACCTTTTGAAGGCTCTACAGGTGTACGGGATTTTGTCCCATTTCAAAATTAACTTTGGAAAATCCTCTGCCCTTAACATCTCTGTTGACCCTGGCGTAATCCAAAGTTTGCGGCCTTCTTTTCCCTTTCGATGGGCCTCTGAGGCGATTAGATACCCATGCACTAATATCATTTCTGACCCATCCAAGTAGTATAAAACCAATTTTGAGCCACTTCTTCTCAAGTTGAAAGAAGACTTTATGCAACGTCCTTCATTAACCATGACGTGGTTCAACCTTTGCAGTGCTCTCAATATGATGGTGCTCCCCCAAGTCCTCTTTCTAATGCAAGCCCTTCCCATACATCTCTCACCTCTTCTTTCGCACTATTGGCTCCCAGTCCTGTAACTTAGTCAGGTCATATAAGAAACCACATCAGACGTTCCAGAGTCTATCTCTACGTAAGTTCTCTGGGGGCCTCGCCCTTCCAGATATTCAGGCCTATTATAGGGCCATACATCTCACCAGGATTGTTAATTGCCATTGCCATGGTGAGGCTAAGCTTTGGATCTCCATGGAATTGGAAGACTCTCAGGGTACTGCTTTGAGTTGGCCTTGGATATCTTCCCCCATACCTAGGGAGCTGTGCGAACATCCTACCTTTGGTAGTACCTTATGGCTTGCGCAGGAAGCATTTCAAAGCTCCTCAATTTCTCCACTTCCCTCGCCTATTATTCCCATTCCTGAATTCACTCCAGGCCTTCATGGTGGGCAGTAGTTTCATTTTCTCAAAACTCATGGCTATAATCACCTGTCAGACTTCCTCACAACAGTGGGGACTTTGATTTCCTCCGACCTGGCCCACCTTGCCTACCCTCCCCTGGACTTTTGGGGTGGATTTCATTTGTGCTCCCTTCCCCGACATTGCTCCTGTACCCCAGGCATTATTCATCCGCTCACCTGCTTTGAAATATTGTGCCACAGAGGGGAACCAATTCGTCCTTCTCTCTCTTTCTATATGCCTCCCTGACTCACCCTGGGGAGGACCATATCCCTCCATTTCTCACAAAATGGGAAACGGATCTGGGTCTGAGCCTAACTCTCATCCAAAGAAAAAAAATTCTCCATCTTGCTCAAAAGTCATCCATTGCTATGAGGGTACAGGAGACTAGTTACAAAATCCTTTTTAGATGGTCCCCACCCATCTTCTATTGGCGTTGTGGCGCGGCTGGTGGGAGCATGCTCCACATTTTCTGGGAATGTCCTAAATTACAACAGTTTTGGCAAGATGTTAAACAATTTATGGCTGTTGACCTGCATGCTAACCCTGCAGCCTGCTTATTACATTAATAAGTACAAATCCTCTTTCACAATGCAACTCCTGAACGCTGCTAAGACCTGTATTCGGCTTGGCTTTAGAGATGCTGACCCATCTACGAAAGCTCTTTGGTTCGCTTAAGTTAACAACTTATGGGGCATGGAAAAACTTACAACCACACTGTTCAACACAGAAGAGTTGTGTACTAAAACCTGGAGGCCTTGGAACTACTTTGTGTATTCCGATGCCTACCTTAACGAGCTTTCTGAATCCCAGTGAATGCCTGCCTACCCCCCTCTCTTCCAGGAGAGGAATGACTGAGTGACCCTTCTGCCCCTTCTTTTCCCCTCACCCTTTTCCCCATTTGTCTGCCTCCCCAGTGTCCTCTCTCCCGTGTTTCTCCCCCCGGTCTCGCCCTCCCTCCGTCTACTCAACTTCCTTTCTCCCTCCTTCCTGTCCCTCCTGACTACCAATCCCTGTATGTGTGGTATCCCCTCTCCCCCTTCCGCCCCGTATCTCCCCTTTTCTTCATTTTCCTCAGTTTCTTTTTCACCAAATTCTGGCAACATCGCTCAGTTGTATTTTGGGTGAAATGGTTGTTTTGTTTATGTGATCTTGCAGTGTGTGCCCTCTCCCATTTTAGGCTCGGTTCACATTTATGCAATGCGGGAAGGCTGCGAATTCGCAGCCTGTTCCCGCATCGCACACGCACCCCCGGCAGTTCACACTGCCATATGCGATACGCTGGGGGTGTCAATGTAATCTTAACGACACCCCCAGTTTGATCGCATATCGCAGTGCGATCATGCAGTTTGCACAGGAGCGGATCGCACAAGTGTGAACCGCTGTGCGATCCGATCCTGATGCGGCTGCAAAAATGCCTCCTGTGCGAGTTTGCTCCGGGTGCGATGCGAATTTAGCCATACAAACTGTATGGCTAATTTCGCACCGCACAGCTGATCGCATGTAATGTCGGAGCAGTGCGCTCCGACATTACATGCGAAGCCGGCACTCGCAGAAGTGTGAACCGGGGCTTAAGGGTCAATTGATGTTTGTTTCCCTGCAAAATAAGTATGCAGGACTATGTTTAAGTCGTGATGTCGGATTGTTTTATTAGACATCCCTTCTGGGATCATTGTCTTAGTGATCTCTGTCAGCCTTTTTTATGCTAGAGATTCGATTGACGCCGTACTCAGAGGTATCTCGTTAATATTTGTATTTTCCATTATTGTATTTTCCTGCGTATAAGACGACTGGGCGTATAAGACGACCCCCTATTACATGATCTACCGGTAATACTTATACTTAGGTTACCTTGGAGATATTATACTCGGCTTATAAGACGACCTCCCATTTTTGAGGGATTTTTTTGAGGTTCAAAAGTAGTCTTATACGCCAGAAAATACAGTACTTTATCTACAAAATAAATAAAACCAAACTATACTGAATAGTTTAGAGGGATGTCAACATACCTTATGGCCATATGCCCTATATTATCAAAAGTATTGTGACGCCTGTCTTTACACACACATGAACTTTAATGGCATCCCAGTCTTAGTCCGTTGGGTTCAATATTGAGTTGGCCCACCCTTTGTAGCTATAACAGCTTCAACTCTTCTGGGAAAGCTGTCCTCAAGGTTTAGGAGTGTGTCTATGGGAATGTTTGACCATTCTTCCAGAAGAGCATTTGTGGGGTCAGGCACTGATTTTGGGCAAGAAGGCCTGGTTTGCAGTCTCGGCTCTAATTCGTCCAAAGGTGTTCTATCGGGTTGAGGTCAGGACTCTGTGCAGGCCAGTCAACTTCATCCACCCCAAACTCGCTCATGCATGTCTTTACAGACCTTGCTCTGTGTCAGATTGGGGCACTACCACAGCCCCATTATAGGTCACCACCATTACAAGTATAAAAAAAACAGAAATTCCAGTATAAACAATGTACCATAGTTTGTGGACGCTATAACTTTACACAAACCAATCAATATATGGGAATTTTTTTTTTTTTTTTTTAACAAAGACATGTAACAGAATATATTTTGATCTAAATTCATTAAGAAATTAGATTTTTATTATTTTTTTTTATTGGATGTGTTTTATAGCAGAAAGTAAAAATATATTGGGTTTTTTTTTTTCAAAATTTTCTGTCTTTTTTTCTTTAAATCATAAAAAAAAAAAAACCCCATTGGTAATCAAATACCACCAAAAGAAAGCCTTATTTTTGTGAAAAAAAAATCTATAAATTTAAATTTGGTACAGCGTTCCATGACCGCGCAATTACCAGTTAAAGTACTGTAGTGCTAAACAGCAAAAAATTGCCTGGTCATGAAGGGGGCGAGAATCAAGTGGTTAAATAATTAAATTGTCAAAAAGTGTGGCGTCTATTATTTACATGTTTTGTCTATGAGTAGGGTTGAGCGGACACCTAGATGTCCGTGTTCGACGGGTTCGGCCGAACTTTAAAAAAAAGTCCGGGTCCGTGTCCCGGACTTTTACCGAACTTTTCCCGGACACCGAACCCCATTGAAGTCAATGGGGACCCGAACTTTAAGGCACTAAAATGGCTCTAAAACACCAAAGGAAAGGGCTAGAGTGCTGCAAATGGCAGCAAAACGTAATTAAGAGCATGGCAAGTGCTCTGCAAACAAATGTGGATAGGGAAATAACTTAAAACAACAAAAAAAAACAGAAAAATAAAACAATGTTCTTCTTCATCTCTGAAGGACGAGGCCCATATGGAGTAGGAGGGAGGTTGAGGTGGTGGTGGATGTGGCGGTGACATAGGCGTGCGCACAGGGTGTGCTGGGTGTGCCTGGGCACACCCTAATCACCTAGGGCACATAGCATTGCCAGTGAGGAGATGGGAAAGATCTCCCTGGGACCTGCTCTGCTCTATTTCTCCTTGCCTACAGGTACATGGCCCCGATACATTACTCTCCCTGCTGGCAAACACATGCATGTGTATTTCAACTTTGGGGTGCACACCTTAATGCAATAGGCTGCGCACACCTATGGGCGGTGTAGGTGGAAGCGGCGGTGGAGGAGGACCAGGGCCGGATTAACAGCATCATGGGCTTGGTGCTGAGGATTTTGAAGGGCCTTAAGGGCCGTGCCTTGCCATGCACCCAGAGGAGGAAGGGTGCAGCCATGCATGCCTAATTCAACATGGGATGCTGTCTCTGAAGCCCATAAACACATCCATGCATCGCCAACTGTCCCTCCTTGTCCGGCCTTCACGCTGTGTGGGGAGGTTCTGAGGGTGCTGCCTGGGGAAGCGAGCATAGAAGCCAGACTTCTGTGTTTACAAGTGACAGAAGAGCGGTAACAGTGAATATGGCCAACCCGGGGCCTATATAAAAGGTAGGGGCCTGGAGCTGCAGCTCCAATAGCCCCTACATTAATCTGGCCCTGAGGAGGAGGACGAGGTAGCCAACACTGCTTCTTTTCAAAAATTTTAAATGAGGGTACACCCCAAAAGAGTGAGAAAGAGCAAAAATGGAACAATGGGTGGGTAAGGTCGGTATCCATTGCTATTCTGCATAAGGTACGGAAAAGTCCCGTGGGATCCATGCCTGGTTCATTTTAATGAACGTGAGCTTGTCCACATTGTCTCTGGACAGGCGGCTGCGCTTGTCTGTTATAACGCCCCCAGCCGTGCTAAATACCCGTTCAGATAATACACTGGCTGCAGGGCACGCCAGCACCTCCAAGGCGTAAAGGGCAAGCTCAGGCCATGTGCCCAATTTGGAGACCCAGAAGTTGAAGGGGGCAGACCCGTCATTCACTACATGTAGGCGTGTGCACACATACTGCTCCACCATGTTGGTAAAATGCTGCCTCCTGCTAAGACGTTCCATCTGAGCTGCTGGTGCTGCTGTTTGTTGTGGCGTGCTGACAAAGCTTTTCCACATTTCGGCCATGCTAACCCTGCCTTCTGAGGTGCTGGCGGTGCCCTGGTTGCGTTGGCGACCTCCTCCTCCTCCTCCTCTGCCTTGTGCTTCCACTGTGGCCCCGCTGTCAGATGGGAATGCCAGCAGCATGGCGTCTACCAGCGTGCGCTTGTACTCGCGCATCTTGCGATCGCGCTCCAGTGAGTGAATTAAGGACGGTACGTTGTCCTTGTAACGGGGATCCAGCAGCGTGGCCACCCAGTAATCAGCACAAGTTAGAATGTGGGCAACTCGGCGGTCGTTGTGGAGACACTGCAGCATGTAATCGCTCATGTGTGCCAGGCTGCCCAGAGGCGACGAAAGGCTGTCCTCTGTGGGAGGTGTATCGTCCGTGTCCTCTGTATCCCCCCAGCCACGCACCAGTGATGGCCATGAGCTGGCCTGGGTGCCACCCTGCTGTGAACATGGTTCCATCTCCTCCTCCAGCTCCTCCTCCTCCTCATCCTCCTCATCCTCCAGAACTGTGCCCCTGCTGGACAATTGCGTCCCTGGCGTTTGCATGTGCAGGAACCCACCCTCGGAGCCCCTTGCGAATGACTGCCCTGAAAGCCTTGGAAATGTTACCTCTTCATCCTCCTCCTCCTCCTCATCCTGTGCCACATCCTCTTCCATCATCGCCCGAATTGTTTTTTCAAGGAGGCATAGAAGTGGGATAGTTAAGCTGAGAACGGCGTCATTGCCACTGGCCATGTTGGTGGAGTACTCAAAACAGCGCAACAAGGCACACAGGTCTCGCATGGAGGCCCAGTTAAATTAAATAGCGGAATAGAAAATATGATCCAAAAAAAGTGTATGTATATCACACGTACACAACCACACTGGGCCCCAATTACTATTGTTTGTACCCCTAAAAGGCTAGATGAGGAGTAGGGGGAGTATGGAACAGGCAGCACCCTCAAACCTTCAGAAGTATGAGATGAACCCCAACAACTTGGAAAGGTGGATCTCTCTCACACGTACCAACACAGACTATCCCCCAATTTAACTGATCCCCAAAGGTTTTTGATTAAATAGCGGAATAGAAAATATGATCCAAAAAAAGTGTATGTATATCACACGTACACAACCACACTAGGCCCCAATTACTATTGTTTGTACCCCTAAAAGGCTAGATGAGGAGTAGGGGGGGTATGGAACAGGCAGCACCCTCAAACCTTCAGAAGTATGAGATGAACCCCAACAACTTGGAAAGGTGGATCTCTCTCACACGTACCAACACAGACTATCCCCCAATTTAACTGATCCCCAAAGGTTTTTGATTAAATAGCGGAATAGAAAATATGATCCAAAAAAAGTGTATGTATATCACACGTACACAACCACACTAGGCCCCAATTACTATTGTTTGTACCCCTAAAAGGCTAGGAGTAGGGGGAGTATGGAACAGGCAGCACCCTCAAACCTTCAGAAGTATGAGATGAACCCCAACAACTTGGAAAGGTGGATCTCTCTCACACGTACCAACACAGACTATCCCCCAATTTAACTGATCCCCAAAGGTTTTTGATTAAATAGCGGAATAGAAAATATGATCCAAAAAAAGTGTATGTATATCACACGTACACAACCACACTAGGCCCCAATTACTATTGTTTGTACCCCTAAAAGGCTAGATGAGGAGTAGGGGGGGTATGGAACAGGCAGCACCCTCAAACCTTCAGAAGTATGAGATGAACCCCAACAACTTGGAAAGGTGGATCTCTCTCACACGTACCAACACAGACTATCCCCCAATTTAACTGATCCCCAAAGGTTTTTGATTAAATAGCGGAATAGAAAATATGATCCAAAAAAAGTGTATGTATATCACACGTACACAACCACACTGGGCCCCAATTACTATTGTTTGTACCCCTAAAAGGCTAGATGAGGAGTAGGGGGAGTATGGAACAGGCAGCACCCTCAAACCTTCAGAAGTATGAGATGAACCCCAACAACTTGGAAAGGTGGATCTCTCTCACACGTACCAACACAGACTATCCCCCAATTTAACTGATCCCCAAAGGTTTTTGATTAAATAGCGGAATAGAAAATATGATCCAAAAAAAGTGTATGTATATCACACGTACACAACCACACTAGGCCCCAATTACTATTGTTTGTACCCCTAAAAGGCTAGATGAGGAGTAGGGGGGGTATGGAACAGGCAGCACCCTCAAACCTTCAGAAGTATGAGATGAACCCCAACAACTTGGAAAGGTGGATCTCTCTCACACGTACCAACACAGACTATCCCCCAATTTAACTGATCCCCAAAGGTTTTTGATTAAATAGCGGAATAGAAAATATGATCCAAAAAAAGTGTATGTATATCACACGTACACAACCACACTAGGCCCCAATTACTATTGTTTGTACCCCTAAAAGGCTAGGAGTAGGGGGAGTATGGAACAGGCAGCACCCTCAAACCTTCAGAAGTATGAGATGAACCCCAACAACTTGGAAAGGTGGATCTCTCTCACACGTACCAACACAGACTATCCCCCAATTTAACTGATCCCCAAAGGTTTTTGATTAAATAGCAGAATAGAAAATATGATCCAAAAAAAGTGTATGTATATCACACGTACACAACCACACTGGGCCCCAATTACTATTGTTTGTACCCCTAAAAGGCTAGATGAGGAGTAGGGGGAGTATGGAACAGGCAGCACCCTCAAACCTTCAGAAGTATGAGATGAACCTCAACAACTTGGAAAGGTGGATCTCTCTCACACGTACCAACACAGACTATCCCCCAATTTAACTGATCCCCAAAGGTTTTTGATTAAATAGCGGAATAGAAAATATGATCCAAAAAAAGTGTATGTATATCACACGTACACAACCACACTGGGCCCCAATTACTATTGTTTGTACCCCTAAAAGGCTAGATGAGGAGTAGGGGGAGTATGGAACAGGCAGCACCCTCAAACCTTCAGAAGTATGAGATGAACCCCAACAACTTGGAAAGGTGGATCTCTCTCACACGTACCAACACAGACTATCCCCCAATTTAACTGATCCCCAAAGGTTTTTGATTAAATAGCGGAATAGAAAATATGATCCAAAAAAAGTGTATGTATATCACACGTACACAACCACACTAGGCCCCAATTACTATTGTTTGTACCCCTAAAAGGCTAGGAGTAGGGGGGGTATGGAACAGGCAGCACCCTCAAACCTTCAGAAGTATGAGATGAACCCCAACAACTTGGAAAGGTGGATCTCTCTCACACGTACCAACACAGACTATCCCCCAATTTAACTGATCCCCAAAGGTTTTTGATTAAATAGCGGAATAGAAAATATGATCCAAAAAAAGTGTATGTATATCACACGTACACAACCACACTAGGCCCCAATTACTATTGTTTGTACCCCTAAAAGGCTAGGAGTAGGGGGAGTATGGAACAGGCAGCACCCTCAAACCTTCAGAAGTATGAGATGAACCCCAACAACTTGGAAAGGTGGATCTCTCTCACACGTACCAACACAGACTATCCCCCAATTTAACTGATCCCCAAAGGTTTTTGATTAAATAGCGGAATAGAAAATATGATCCAAAAAAAGTGTATGTATATCACACGTACACAACCACACTAGGCCCCAATTACTATTGTTTGTACCCCTAAAAGGCTAGATGAGGAGTAGGGGGAGTATGGAACAGGCAGCACCCTCAAATCTTCAGAAGTATGAGATTGTGTTCACTGTACCCCACAAAGATTGAGTTCACTGCACCCCACAATGATTGTGTTCACTGCACCCCACAAAGATTGTGTTCACTGCACCTCACAAAGATTGTGTTCACTGTACCCCCCAAAGATTGTGTTCACTGCACCCCACAAAGATTCTGTTCACTGTACCCCACAAAGATTGTGTTCACTGCACCCTAAAAGGATGTTGTTCACTGCACCCCACAAAGATTGTGTTCACTGCACCCTAAAAGGATGTTGTTCACTGCACCCCAAAAATATTGTGTTCACTGTACCCCCCCAAAGATTGTGTTCACTGCACCCCACAAAGATTGTGTTCACTGCACCCCAAAAAGATTGTGTTCACTGTACCCCCCAAAGATTGTGTTCACTGCACCCCAAAAAGATTGTGTTCACTGTACCCCCCAAAGATTGTGTTCACTGCACCCCACAAAGATTCTGTTCACTGTACCCCACAAAGATTGTGTTCACTGCACCCCAAAAAGATTGTGTTCACTGTACCCCCCCAAAGATTGTGTTCACTGCACCCCACAAAGATTCTGTTCACTGCACCCCACAAAGGATTTTGTTCACTGCACCCCAAAAAGATTGTGTTCACTGCACCCCAAAAAGGATTTTGATCACTGCACCCCAAAAAGGATGTTGTTCACTGCACCCCAAAAATGATTTTGTTCACTCCACCCCAAAAAGATTGTGTTCACTGCACCCCACAAAGATTGTGTTCACTGCACCCCAAAAAGATTGTGTTCACTGTACCCCCCAAAGATTGTGTTCACTGCACCCCACAAAGATTCTGTTCACTGTACCCCACAAAGATTGTGTTCACTGCACCCCAAAAAAGATTGTGTTCACTGCACCCCAAAAAGGATGTTGTTCACTGCACCCCAAAAAGGATGTTGTTCACTCCACCCCAAAAAGATTGTGTTCACTGCACCCCACAAAGATTGTGTTCACTGCACCCCAAAAAGATTGTGTTCACTGCACCCCAAAAATGATTTTGTTCACTGCACCCCAAAAAGGATTTTGTTCACTGCACCCCAAAAAGGATGTTGTTCACTCCACCCCAAAAAGATTGTGTTCACTGCACCCCAAAAAGATTGTGTTCACTGCACCCCACAAAGGATTTTGTTCACTGCACCCCAAAAAGATTGTGTTCACTGCACCCCAAAAAGGATGTTGTTCACTGCACCCCAAAAAGGATTTTGTTCACTGCACCCCAAAAAGATTGTGTTCACTGCACCCCACAAAGGATTTTGTTCACTGCACCCCACAAAGATTGTGTTCACTGCACACCAAAAAGGATTGTGTTCACTGCACCCCAAAAAGATTTTGTTCACTGCACCCCAAAAAGATTGTGTTCACTGCAGCCCAAAAAGATTGTGTTCACTGCAGCCCAAAAAGATTGTGTTCACTGCAGCCCAAAAAGATTGTGTTCACTGCAGCCCAAAAAGATTGTGTTCACTGCAGCTCACACACAGAAAAATGGATGTGGATCACTGACACCTGCCTATCTCCAATCCCACACCACACAGCAATATCGATTTGTAGTTTGTAGAACACAGTTTCCCTAAAATTCAGCAGACTCTGTCCCTAACAGGATTGAGAAGAGATCGTAGATCAGGATTGAGTGCAGATTCACCCCACCCCCCACACAGCAATATCGATTGTAGTTTGTAGAAGACACTGACCCTATAATTCAGCAGACTCTATCCCTAAAATGCCTACAACTCGCCCTGCCTAAACACTCCGACCTGTCCCTCAATTCTATCCGGACACAAATGGTTTTTTCCTGCCTATCTGTCCCTAATCAGCAGCCAGCACATTGATGTGTGCTCTGTCCCTTAGCTAAGCAGCAGAATGACGCTGCTGCGGCGGCTGCCTCGAACTAATAAAGACTTGGTCACATGCTTCAGACGGCCAATCACAGCTACTAAGACATTTGCAGGCATGGCTGGGATGGCTTAAGGCACACCAGTTAAACGATTGTTGATTGGCTGTTGAAAGCCCGCCATGAAAAGAGCGCCAAAGCATGCAAAACCCGGAAATAAAACGACCGAACACGGATTTTTACCCGAACATACAGTAAAGTGTCCGTGTCCGTGTTCGGGTAAAAAAAATCCAATTATTCGGTACGAACACGAATAATACAGTCCGTGTTCGCTCAACACTATCTATGAGTAGTGGTACTATGTATCCTTTGATCATCTATATGGGGGGACAGCTTCTGTGGTCCTTCTTTGAAAAGCGCCATATGCCATCAGACCCCCCCACAACCACCAGGCAAAGGTTTTGAGGGAGAGGACTATGTCTTCTTCTGTAAAGGATCGAGGTGCTTTTCCGGGGGAAGGAGTTGTTGAAGTCTACATTCAGCGGATGGTTTATAAGTCTCAAGTCGTAAGAATCTCACCACCATGACTGCTCTTCCTAGAAGAGATCTATCTGAAACAGTAGGACGGAGGTGAGGCAACATCCCTTGTAAAGTGTCCACTATAGATAAGGAAACTTGTTATTATAAATACATTTAGTGAACTTTCATTCATAATACAACATGTTGCTTTTTTGTTAGGTTCCAAAATCTCAGTGTTCAGAAAGTTGTGTCCCAGGATACCGGAAAATTCCCGGCTCCTCCATACAACCTTGTTGTCATAGCTGTGTCCTGTGTTCACTTGGAGAAATATCAAATGTTACAGGTAATGGTTTTCAAATATTTCTTGAGGCGTTTTTTTTTTATTATTATTATTGATAGGGCTATGTGGCCAATTTCAGTGAACTTGATTATATGTTGGAAATTACCCATCACACATTCACCAAAATTTCAACAAAACTGGACTCTAATTAGTTTTTTTGATTTTTAAAGTGGAGTTCCACCCATTTTCATAACTTTACATCTATGTAATCCCCTTTAAAACTACTTTTACCAATGGAAACTTTTTTTTTTTTTGCTAGTAAATACCTTAATTTCTGCTTTATTTCTCCTCTCCTCACTTCTGGGTCCGATCGGCGAAGACGTCATTCGGCGACGATTCGCAGTGTTTGCTGGGATGTATTCTATGCCAGAAATCTCGCAGTATTAGCCAGGAGCTGAGCTGTACTGAGCCGTGACCTGCCCCGCCTCCGCCCCGCCTCCTCTCAGGGAGTTGTACTGTATGCATTGTATTCAGGCCGTTCTCTGCCCCGCCTCCGCCCCGCCTCCTCTCAGGGAGTTGTACTGTATGCATTGTATTCAGGCCGTTCTCTGCCCTGCCTCCGCCCCGCCTCCTCTCAGTGAGTTGTACTGCATACATTGTATTCAGGCCGTTCTTTGCCCCGCCTCTGCCACGCCTCCTCTCAGTGTGTTGTACTGCATGCATTGTATTCAGGACGTGCTCTGCCCCGCCTCCGTCCCGCCTCCTCTCAGTGAGCTCAGTGAGCGAATTTCAGTCCTCGACTGAAGGCGGGGCAGAGCACGTCCTGAGGACAATGCATGCAGTACAACTCACTGAGAGGAGGCGGGGCAGAGAATGGCCTGAATACAATGCATACAGCACAACTCACAGAGAAGAGGCGGGGCGGAGGCGGGGCAGGTCACGGCTCAGTACAGCTCAGCTCCTGGCTAATACTGCGAATTGCCGAATGACGTCACGCCGATCGGACCCGGAAGTGAGGAGAGGAGGAATAAAGCAGAAATTAAGGTATTTACTAGCAAAAAAAAAAAGTTTCCATTGGTAAAAGTCATTTTAAAGGGGATTACATACATCTATGTAATCCAACGTATTAAAAATGGGTGGAACTCCGCTTTAAGTTTGCTCCCTAAAGACTGAAGTGCCATCTCTATGATTTGCATTTATATATCAACAAAGCCATCAATGGTCATTAGGTCAAGCAAGGACATGACAATCCAATGGCTTTAGATGTGTTTACCATGTATAAATATTATACCGAAAAAGGTGTGACAACAGAAATGTAAAAAAAGAAAAAGTAAAGAAACAGAACACAAAAAATGGGGTGGTTGTGATTACAATAAACAAAAGTCACATGATCGCAATGAAAAAAACAGTGAAGATCATCAAGCTAAATGGGGAAAAAAATAACTCTGGAACAGGAAAAGGGAGGAAAGAGGCTCCCATTAGTGTAGTACGCTCACAATATTGTAAAAACATTTCAAAAGTGACCCTTTAAATACATCATTGTACACATTTCACTTAACCAGGTCCCTCAAGGGGTGAAGAAGTGATGAAGGAATGCCTGTATATAACACTCCCCTCTCCCAAGCATAACCCTTTGGTCCCTTAATTTATTACAAAATTGACAAATAATAATATCTGATTACACCCATACAAGTAATCCAAAAAGGATATCCTATAAGTGATCACACATTTTATTTTGTTTTCCAGATAGTGAAAACTGCATGAAATGCCCCGATCATGAATGGCCAAACAAGAACAAAACTCGCTGTATTCCCAAGGAAGTAGAATTTCTATCCTTCGCTGATGACACTCTCTCCCTAGTTTTTATAGTCTTCTCACTGTTGTGTTTTGGGAAGACTCTTCTAGTACTCATCATTTTTATTTTACACCAGGACACACCAGTTGTGAAAGCCAATAACAAGAGCCTCAGCTTTGTCCTTCTGGTTTCCATCATGTTGGGTTTCCTCTGTGTGTTCCTCTTCCTCGGTTGTCCTGTGGATGTAACCTGCTTGCTACGCCAAATTTCTTTTGGAATTCTCTTTACAATAGCCGTATCTTCTGTATTGGCCAAGACTATTATGGTTTGCATTGCCTTCAAAGCCACCAAACCCAACAATGTGTGGAAGAAATGGATTGGAGTAAAACTTCCCATCTCTATAGTCTTAGTTTGTTCTTCTGTTCAGGTTATAATCTGTGTTAGTTGGTTGACCATCTCTCCTCCCTTCCAGGAATTGGACACACACTCATACCAGGAAAAGATCATCATTCAGTGCAATGAAGGGTCAGTTATCGGGTTCTACTCTGTCCTGGGTTATATGGGGATCCTGGCTGCTGTTAGTTTTATTATAGCTTTTTTTGCCAGGACATTACCGGACAGTTTTAACGAAGCCAAATACATCACCTTCAGCATGCTGGTGTTCTGCAGTGTCTGGATTGCCATGATCCCGGCCTATCTGAGCACCAAAGGGAAATACACGGTGGCTGTGGAGATATTCGCCATACTGATTTCAAATAATGGTCTCTTGTATTGTATATTTCTTACAAAATGCTTTATAATTCTCTGTAGGCCAGAAATGAATACAAAAGGATATCTGCACAGTAATAGAAATGTATAAATATTTTATTTATATTTTTATATAAAAGCATAAAAAATATAGACAGTAATAAAAAAGTTACATTATTTATTATTAATTAGGCCAAAGTGGCAAAAAGTAATATAACATATTTACATCCTACTAATATTGTAAGGGAACATCATTGAAAAAAAAACCAAATGTATGTAAATTATATTTCAGATTTTTAATAAAGAATGCGATTATCAAGATACGCATGTTTCCAAGTCATCAGAAATCACAAAAACACAGGAACACAAACACAACCATAGGACACATATATTTGTACTGGTACCATAAAACCTTAAAATTTGAACTCCATGTAGATGTAGCGCTACCCCCGCAAGGGCCACTGTAAGTTGTTTGTCTCCATTGGTTGCCCTGACCTTGCAAGCCCCCCGACACCTCTGACACTCTGGATTCTGACATATTTCAAGCAAACATAAATTGCAAAGACCCCACCCCTTAAAGGGTAACTTTATTGTACACAAAATGTGCAAGTACGAAGTGCAGTAAAACACAGAAAATTAACCAAACAGTGGACAAATATCACCATGTAGAATATACAGTATGTCCATTCATTACACTTAGATCAGACATTACAGGAACAGTTATGTAACCCAAACCCAGCCACAAACTTCAAGTGTAGATCAGCAGTATAACAGTGTATACAAATACAGTAGTCGGGTATTTCCATAACATGCAACCATGGGGAACTCATGCAAAAAAAGGCATGGAGTCCCCCAAAATCCATACCAGACCCATATCTGGGCATTCAGCCTGGATGACCAAGAGAGGGAGGGAGTGTAGCCCACCCTCCTGAACCATACAAGGCCACATGCCCTTAGCATGGGAGGGTACCTTTTAACCACTTAAGGACCGCCCGCCGCAGTTATACTGCGGCAGGCTGGCCCTCCTGCAAAAACCGCCGTAGGTATGCGTCCGTCGCGCACCTGCAGCTAGGGGGCGAGCGCGCGCCGCCGGCGGCGCGCTCCCACCCCCACTCAGCAGCGGGGACTCCGATGCATGGGGCAAGCGGCTCCGATTTCCGCCTGACACCCATGATCGTTCCCCACTAAGAGAGAAGGACGGTCGGATGTTGTAAACACAGCTGACCATTCTTCTCCCTGGAATGATCACAGAGCTCCTGTGATCCTTCTATATAGGAACACAGATCTCTCTGATCATTTCACAAGCCACGCCCCCCCCCCCCACAGTTAGAATCACTCCCTTAGGCTCACATTTAACCCCTTGATCACCCACAGTGTTAACCCCTTCCCTGCCAGTGTCATTATTACAGTAACAGTGCATATTTTTAGAACTGATTACTGTAGTAATGTCACTGGTTCCCCCAAAAGTGTCAAAAATGTCAGTTAGGGGTCCGATCTGTCCACCGCAGTCCGGCTTAAAACCGCAGATTGCCACCATTACTAGTAAAAAAAAAAAAAAACAATAAAAATGACATAAATCTTTCCCGTAGTTAGTAGACGCAATAACTTTTGCGCAAACCAATCAAAATACGCTTATTGAAATTTTTTTTACCAAAAATATGTAGCAGAAAACAAATTGACCTAAAATGTTAAAAAAATTGTATTTAAAATTATTTTTTGGGAATGTGATATAGCAGAATGTGAAAAATATTGTTTTTTTTTTTTCAGAACTGTCACATTGTTTATAGCGCAAAAAATAAAAATTGCAGAGGTGATCAAATACCACCAAAAGAAAGCTCTATTTGTGGGGAAAAAAGGACATCAATTTTATTTGGGTACAGCGTCGCACGACTGCACAAGTGTCCATTAAATTAACGCAGTGCCGAATCGCAAAAAAATGCCTGGTCATTAAGGGGGCAAATCCTTCCGGTCCAGAAGTGGTTAAGGCACTTTGTTCCCATGTTGAGGGAGACCGGGGCCTCATCCCTGGCCTGTTTGATGTGGAGGAGGAACATATCAGAATTTGGAAACCCCCATTAAAATAAGAAGGCCTCCATATTTTTTCTCTACGTGAAAGAGTAAAAGGAAATTATACTGAACAAAATTAGAAACACAACACTTGTTTTTGCCCCCATTTTTCATGAGCTGAATTCAAAGATCTAAGAAAACCAGGATTCATCCGTGAAGTGAACACCTCTCCAAAGTACCAGACGCCATTGAATGTGAGCATTTCCCTGCTCAAGCCAATTACCATGATGAACTGCAGTCAGGTGGAGACCCCGGTGAGGACGGCGAGCATGCAGAAGAGCTTCCCTGAGACATTTTCTGACAGTTTGTGCAGAAATTCTTTGGTTATGCAAACTGATTGTTGCAGCAGCTGTCCGGGTGGCCAGTCTCAGACGATCTTGGAGGTGAAGATGCTGGATGTGAAGGTCCTGGGCCGGTCTCAGACCATCTTGGAGGTGAAGATGCTGGATGTGGAGGTCCTGGGCTGGTGTGGTTACACGTGGTCTGCAGGATGTGAGGCCGGTTGAATGTACTGCCAAATTCTCTGAAAAGCCTTTGGAGATGGCTTATGGTAGAGAAATGAACATTCAATTCACGGGCAACAGCTCTGGTGGACATTCCTGCAGTCAGCATGCCAATTGCACCCTCCCTCAAAATCTGCGACACCTGTGGCATTGTGCTGTGTGATAAAACTGCACATTTTAGAGCGGCCTCCGTTCACATCTAGGCGTTTTGGGGCGTTTTTGGGGCGTTTTTCTGCTCTAGGATCAGCTCTCAAAACGCCCAACAAGACAAATCCTATTCATTTCAATGGCCCCTGTTCACATCTGAGCGTTTTGACGCTGTTTACAAAACGCCCAACGCTCAAAAAAGTACATGAGCTTCTTTTTGGGCAGATTACAGGCGTTTTCCATTGATCTCTATTCAATCTAAAAACGCCTGCACAAAAATCGCGGTAAAAATCGCGGTAAAATCGCGGTAAAAAACGCCGCAAAAATCGCGGTAAAATCGCGGTAAAAAACGCGCGAAAAATGCTACGCTCAGGTGTGAATGTAGCCTTATTGTGGGCAGCCTAAGGCACACCTGTGCAATAATCATGCTGTCTAATTAGCATCTTGATATGCCACACCTGTGAGGTGGATGGATTATCTCGGCAAAGGAGAAGTGATCACTAACACAGATTCAGACAGATTTGTGAAGAATATTGGAGAGAAATCGGCCTTTTGTGTACATAGAAAAAGTCTGAGATCTTTGAGTTCAGCTCATGAAAAATAGGGGCAAAAACAAAAGTGTTGCGTTTTTAATTGTGTTCAGTGTAGTAAACAAAACTTCCACGCCTTAGAAAACGTCCTGTATTAAAAAAGAAAATACATTTAAAAAATATATATTTTAAATGCATTTAAAAAATATATTTTTCTGGAATTCTATTTATATACGAAATTCCTTTAAATGTTTATTGAAATTTATTTCAAAGTTTTAAAGTTTTATTTTATTTTAAAATTTAAGAACTTTATTCTTCTGCATTCTCCTAAAACTATTTAAATATGACATTTAAATAGAAACCTCAATGGGAAGTTGTTTCTGTGGTGGATGCTGATTGTGGTTTAATAGTATTTTATTTTTTTATTTAGAGAGAGTGGAGAGTCAACAGAGAAAACTCCAGAAAATTCTTGGGTCCCTTCATCTTCATCTCCCAAGTGCCCTCCGGAATTACTGAGTGATTGCTGTTATTTATTATCCATACACAAACTTATAAATGAAAAGCGTTATATTCAATTCTGAAAAATATAAATAAACTATAGGAGGTCCCTGAGAGGTTTAACCACATGCAACCCATCGCCAGTTACTCTCTGCGCACAACCTAAACCTAAACACAAACCTACATGTGTTATAATATGTTATTATGTGTTGCATACTAGCACGTTTTGGCATAAATCACTGAGTTTAATAATGGTTCAAGCTGAAACATAAAATTATAATAATAAAATGGTTTTAGGTATTTATTATTATTACTATTTTTATTATTTTTAGGGGGTTAAAGTGATTGTAAACAATCACATTGTAATTCAACAAATTCAGTTTAAAATAGACATGAAAGGCAAAACATTTGTGTATAAATATATAAAAAAAAAAACTTTCTAAATACCTTTTTTCCCTTTTTTTTTTTTAAAGTGATCACATTCCCTCTTTTCTCAGCTGCATAAGAGCTGGGGGTAGGAGAAGCAGCAGCACACTAATCTTCCCAGTGAATGGCTGTGCAGGGGGGCCGCGTCAGGACAAGTCTGATCACTGGACGAGAACAGGCTGAGTTCCCAGCACAGCTAGAGAACTGACCATGCCGTGCTCTCCTGCTTAGTGCGGTCAGTGTTTAATTGGGACTGACAGGAACAGCAGGGATTTTCCATAAAGAAAGCAATACAAGGAGAACAGAATACTTTCCCATACAAGTACATGGTACAGCAGCCAAGTATCAGGAATATGAAATGTTAGGGTAACAAATGCTTATTATTGCCTATGCAATAATTGCTTGTTTATTTGTTTTCTAGACAGAAAAAAAAAAAACTGTGCACAATTTTGACATTTTTTCCCTTTCTTTACTTTTAGTGTATTTAGTTGTTATTTGATATACCCCCCAAAAAATGAAAATAAAACTGTATTTTTTTCTCTTTAAATTTTTCAAATTGCTGTTCGGACGCAATTTGAAATGTACCTTTTAGGCACACTGTAACGGAACCGCGACGCCACAATGTTACATAGTTACATAGTAGGTGAGGTTGAATAAAGACAATAGTCCATCCAGTTTAACCTGTGTAGGTGTGTGTGGCTGTACTCATCTCACATACCCCTGAATGTTCTGATCCTTGAGATGTAAGTCTAAGAGTCTTTTGAAAGCCACCATACTACCCGCAGAAACCACCTCTTGTGGTAGAGAATTCCACAATCTTGTAGCCCTAACAGTAAAGAACCCCCCACGTTGCCTGTGGTTAAAACGCTTCTCCTCTAATCGCATTGTATGCCCTCGAGTCCTCATGCAATCCCTTCGAATGAACAGCTTTTTTTCTAAGCTGGGATCCCCATTAAGATATTTATAAATTGCTATCATGTCCCCCCTCAGACGTTTCTTCTCCAGGGAGAATAAATCGAGCGATTGTAGACGCTCTTCATAGTCAAGGTCCTCCAATCCCCTAATTAGTTTAGTTGCCCTTCTCTGGACTCTCTCCAGCTCCAACACATCCCTCCTGAGGACTGGCGACCAGAACTGGACAGAATACTCCAAATGCGGTCGGACCAGAGTTTTATAAAGTGAAAGGATTATAGTCTTATCTCTGGAATACATCCCTTTCTTTATGCATGCTAATATTCTGCTGGCTTTGGCAGCTGCTTGTGCTTGTGTGCTTCTGTCAGAATACCGCTTCCTTCAGTCTTGAACTTAGATATCAGATATTCTAGCTGCCCCCATACAAAACTAGTCGAGAATAGCTTATATAAGATCTGGAACATTTATTGAACAAACTCACACCAAATATCTACTCCACCAGGTCAGGTGCCTGTTTACATTATCATATGAAGATTAAATTGTCTACAGAAACATAATTAACATATCTAAGGAACAACCAACACAAACAGTATTCTGCTTTCCCACTATCAACTAATAGATGACAGTGATTTAATTAACTTGAGCTAATTAACTAGCAGACTTGCCATCATCCAGCTCATGAAATACAATACACATTATTATAAGAGTAAACACATCACACCTTAATACACAGACAATGCTTTGATTATTTAGGAGTCACAGACTTCATGACAATGGCCTACAACAGGCTATAGGTCTCACAGTGTAAAGTGGGATTAAATCTTCATATATTTCTTGAGGGATATTGTTGGCAAATATTACTGTCCTACGTGAAGTAATCCAAACCACATTCTCCGTGTCCATTAAGTAGTTGGCCATCATTTTCTTGGTCACCCTGTGCCCCTAAAAGTGACTTACACATAAGAGGGGCCGGGGGAGCTGGAAAATGGGTTTCCAGAGCTCTCAAAGGTAAGCTGGGTTCCACGGTCCCCGCTCTATTATAGGAAGGGGAATCAGTTTAGCCTTCGAGTGATCCCCTCTCTTTTTTTTTTTTTTAAATATAACAATATTTTTCTACTTTTCATCACCACCAAGGAGACTAAATGGTATGGTCACCCAATTCAAGCCTTAACATCTAGTTGTTCTTCTTCTCAACCTGTCTAACGTGAAGCAGGCATCAATCCTTTTTCTGGTCTTCAGTGTAATAGAAGATGTTTCTCTTATCGCAAGGGTGAACCCATGCCTGATGTTCTAGAGTTAACTTTTACCAGTTTTGTGGTTAGTTAGTTTATTTTTTTTATTTTTAGTGCACCAGAAAGGCCGCCCTTACAAGAGGATACAAAGAGGGTACCCCCAATGGTTTGGGACTTTAAATGCCACTAAAACACTGAAAGAAATATGCAATAAGGTATTTAAAATAAAATGTTTATTATACATAGAAAAAACCAACAATAACTGATTGTACATGATTATATATACCCAACAACCAGCTGGATATACACAGAATTAAAATTGCATGCAAGGACAGACCAGTATCCGTACAGAAGACTCCTAGGTACCATTGGTGGAGAGAACCGGACCGGACCCTACGCGTTTCGGGTATGATACCCTTCTTCAGGGGTCAACCAAAGTTCAATACACTAATTATACCAAAGGAAGTCCTCATATAGAGATAACTGGGCTGTCAATTAAAACGGTATTAACCGAAAGAGGAGTGCCAAGTCTCCCATGTGCATAGTTCACTGGGAAAGAGGAGAATGTAGAAAATGGCTGGTAAGCAACAAGAGCGTGGGCGCCACAATGATCCACATTTAGTCCGGGAAAATCCTTGATGGGCATATAGGCCGGTATAGAATACCTACTAAAAATGAGTATTTCTCATGGCATAGCGGGAAATGGTTACCATGTAAAATGAGGACCTAGTTTATGGTTGTGCCTAGAACATTTGCCACTTGGGCAGATCCTATATCTGGCACCCCCTCCCAGTGGCAGAGGGATGGTGGTGGGGGAAATGGGATCAGTGGCAGAGGGGTGGTGGTGGGGGGATGGGATCAGTGACAGAGGGATGGTGGTTGGGGGGGATAGGATCAGTGGCAGAGGGATGGTGGTGGAGGGATGGGATCAGTGGCAGAGGGATGGTGGTGGGGTGGATGGGGTCAGTGGCAGAGGGATGGCGATGGAGGGATGGATGGGATCAGTGGCAGAGGGATGGGATCAGTGACAGAGGGATAGTGGTAGAGGGATGGAATTAGTGGCAGAGGGATGGTGGAGGAAAGATGGGATCAGTGGCAGAGGGACGGTGGTGGAGGGATGGGATCTGTGGCAGAGGGATGGTGGTGGAGGGATGGAATCAGTGACAAAGGGACGGTGGTGGAGGGATGGGATCTGTGGCAGATGGATGGTGGCGGAGGGATGGTGGCACCATTGACAGAGGGATGGTTGTGGGGGGAATGGGATCAGTGGCAGAAGGGTGGTAGTAGCAGGATGGGATCAGTGGCAAAGGGAAGGTGGTGGAGGGAAAAGATCTGTAGCAGAGGGATGGTGGTGGAGGGAAGGTGGTATTAGTGACAGAGGGATGGTCGTGGGGGGGTGGGATCAGTGGTGGAGGGATGGTGGTAGAGGGATGGGATGGTGGTGGAGGGTTAGGATCAGTGGCAGAGGGATTGTGGTGGAGGGATGGGATTAGTGGCAGAGGGATGGTGGTGGAGGGATGGGATCAGTGGCAGAGGTGTGGTGGTGGAGGGATGGGATCGGTGGCAGAGGGATGGTGGTGGAAGTTTGGGATTGGTGGCAGAGGGATGGTGGTGGAGGGATGGGATCAATGGCAGAGGGATGGTGGTAGGGAGTGGGATCAGTGGCAGAGGGATGGTGGTAGGGGGATGGGATCAGTGGCAAAGGGATGGTGGTAGGGGGATGGGATCAGTGGCAGAAGGATGGTGGTTGGAGGATAGGATCAGTGACAGAGGGATGGTGGTGGAGGGATGGGATTATTGACAGAGGGATAGTGGTGGAGGGATGGTATCAGTGACAGAGGGTTGGTGGTGGAGGGTTAGGATCAGTGGCAGAGGGATTGTGGTGGAGGGATGAGATTAGTGGCAGAGGGATGGTGGTGGAGGGAGGGGATTAGTGGCAGAGGGGTGGTGGTGGAGGGATGGGATCGGTGGCAGAGGGATGGTGGTGGAAGGTTGAGATTGGTGGCAGAGGGATGGTGGTGGAGGGATGGGATCAGTGGCAGTGGGATGGTGGTAGGGGGGTGGGATCAGTGGCAGAGGGATAGTGGTAGGGGGATGGGATCAGTGGCAGAGGGATGGTGGTAGGGGGGTGGGATCAGTGGCAGAGGGATGGTGGTAGGGGGGTGGTATCAGTGGCAGAGGGATAGTGGTAGGGGGTGGGATCAGTGGCAGAAGGAGAGTGGTGGGAGGATAGGATCAGTGACAGAGGGATGGTGGTGGAGGGATGGGATTAATGACAGAGGGATAGTGGTGAAGGGATGGTATCAGTGACACGCCACCTAGGAGTAATAGAACAGGCCAATAGTGTAGTATGTATGGAAAGGCAAATATTTATTAAAATTATTGCACTTATACAGCATATATGCAGAGTTAAAAAACGTAAAAAGCGCGCTGAACGTCCGAGTGCCCGGTCAGCCTTATATGTATCATTATAAAATGACATCATCAGAGGTGTGGCCATCGGACGGGAGCATGCAGATTAGAAGGATATGGCCCGGACGTGACATACAGGGAAGTGAATGTCACATCCGCGCTCCACTGACAGGAAGTCAGACTCAGGGAACCAAATTTCATTGGATGACAGAACGTCATATCCTTCCACAATTGAGTATAATGGGTCCCGCTCGTAGGACTACAAATGACAGACTGCCTGCACATTTGCATATTAAATAGCCGTACATAAACAATAATATAACAATATAAATACAGAAAAGTATTGAAATTGCCCCATATAGTGAAATATCTGGCAGACTAATAAATAGATCAATAATAAGCCACAATATAAATCAGATAAAACAACAATAAAATAAAAGCCCAGAAATTATGTAAATCCAGGAAAAATGACGTGGACGCATTCCAGCCATAAATTGAATGAATGCATATATAGCAGCAGAATATGCCAACCCAAAGTAATATAAAAACATATGTATATCCACTCAAAAATGTAAAAATATAAACTCAAAAGTAAAAAAAAAATATATATATATATATACACAGTATATATTGAAACTGCAACCAGCACACCAAAGTGTTGATTGCTAGTAGGATTGCATCATCATAATATAAATTAATTCCATAATACTAAATTAATAGAATAATCATAAAAAAATATTTTTTTTAAATGTTTTAAATAGTGATTGACAGAACCTCGAAAACAAAATAGGTCAGCCAGAAAAAGACAAGAATGGGACCACAGCCATCACAGTCACTAGCTATTATTAATGTGACAGTTAACATTCCACTCTATATTCATCCCCCGTGGAGTGTAAGTCTTCATGTTATATATTCAGCGGGTTTCTAATTTAGAAATCTCCTGCCGGACATGACTACCCCTCCAATGGGGGATGAACTTGTCAATGCCCCATACTCTGGTGCCAGCCGGGTTTTTGTTGTGGTACTTAGCGTAATGCTTGGACACGCTATGGCCCGAAAAGCCATTTCTAATATTTTTAAAATGCTCTTTTACCCTAATGGTCAAAGTCCTCATAGTGTGGCCTATATATTGAAGACCGCAAGGACATCATAGGAGATAAACTACATTTACAGAGGAGCAGGCAATGAAAGATTTGATTTTATGATGATTAGATGTAGCAGTAGATTGTACATCACAAATTCTCCTGCCGGGTAAAGCATTCACCTGGCATACTACGCACCTTCTGCACGGGAAGAATCCGATAAGATTATGAAAAAAAGATACTCTGTTGGCTGATCCAAAACATTTGGGGCTACATATAGCCTCAATGGTTGGACCCCTCTGAAGACCACCTGTGGGGTAGCCGGTAATTGAGACCCCAATATCTTATCATTCCTCAAGACTCCCCAATGCTTCTTGAAGATGCACTTTACTTCCTAAAGCTGTTTTGAGTAGATGTGTGCTACTAACCTCATGCTGGAGCACAATCCCTAAAGAGTTGATGTTGAGATCCCTGATAAAATTATCGAGAGATACCCTATCGCCATCCCATAGGAGGGGGACATCATATATGTAGTGACGCTAAACGACCAATTCAGGTCTATGTTGGCCATAGATGACATCCTCCTCCCACTTGGCCATAAAAAGGTTGGCCATGCTGGGCGTAAATTTTGCACCCATGGCGACTCCTCTATTTTGGGGATAGTAGGAGCCGCCAAACCAAAAGTAATTGTGTTTCATGGCAAATAATAAAAGAGGCAAGATAAACTGATGCTGAGCAGGCAACAGAGAAATATCTCTCTCAAGAAAGGCCTCCACTGCATTGTACCCATGGTCATGGGAAATAATGGTGTATAGAGATGTGACGTCCGCCGTGGCAAGTAAATATCCATCCTCCCACTGGATGTCACCCAGCAGATTCAACACTTGAGTGGAATCTTTCTTATATTCTGTTAAGCCTGTCTGTCCCATTGTTAAATGTTAATGAACTCACATATTGTTTCTGTCCAGATGGCTAGATAATTAGTTCAGGTTAATTCTATTTCTGTATACAATTTCATCTGCATATGATAATTTAATCAGGCAACCCCTGGCCTGATGGGGTAATTTGTTCAGGAAGGGGAGGTCCATGCTGTATATAAACTGTGTGAGAATGTTCAATAAAAGAGAAGGTTCCAGTACAAGCTAAGTTGTCGGTTAGGTTTGTATGGGGGTGGCTGGAAAATTTGATATCTATGTTCAAGACTGAAGGAAGCCGTATACTGATGGAAGACCACAAGCAAAGTGTGGGTTACGGTTCTGTTACAATGAGCATCATGGGAAATGTAGTTCCAAAACATCTTGGGTGCCAAGGTTCACCATGACTGCCTTAGGGCATGTTTTTGTTACACAGGTTACAAGATGGACATGTTCTCCATAGCTAGAGGGACTAGGCAGGGGTGCCCCCTGTTATTGTTAGACTAGGTGTTAGATCCGTTGGTACAACTAGCCTGTAAAGAACCTAGTATTAAAGGAATTAAAGTCGCTAGTGCCCATTACAAGCTCTACGTGTTTGTGGACAATGTCCTGCTTCTTTTACTTCTCTGCTTATATCTACACTGAATCTATCTACTACTTCTTTCCTCTTCTTTGTGGTTCCCCCATCCCTAAGTTTATCATGGGTCTACTCCTAAGCTGGGGGGGGGGGGCTTGTAGCTTGTTTCTCCAGCATGATTCTTCTGATGCACTGCATAGAATATGGGTATAATGTTTTGATTCTAATCTTTTCTAAAACTTTTCTCTATTCCAAATTGATACACTCAGGGACTAATGTCCATGGCATCAATACAAATAATCAATGAACCGATATCTGTAATAAGCTGTAACTGTGGCCTACTGGTCTTTCCTTCAAATTCATAATTCGGCACTTATAGGAGTTAAATTATATTCATGGCAAGCTTGGAAAATATATTTGGTTTTATGATTAATCATAATATTAATTTGTGTGCATGACCTTGATCAGGTGATTGGTGATAAAGTTCTTCATATGAGCTGAGGCAGTAATATGTCAGATATTTCTGGTGTATGTAACTAGCTGGAAGATGTACATATAAGGCATATATATCTTGGTATGGAATGTCATGGAATAGACAGGATTCGTGTAATACAAGGAATAATATACATTTGTGTAAATACTGTTAGTTAGGATTAGTGTATTATCAGTCATAATTATTAGCATTCAGGGGTGGACTGACCATTCGGGGATTAGGGCACTGCCCGAGGGCCCAGGGTCAGTAGGGGGTCCCATGAGAGGCTACACACTACAGAAAGAAGCCAGCAACTTCCATGCAGGTTATGCTGTGGTAGATATTTTAAATGCCTACTCTATGTGGCTGAGCTGCAATTTGTAGGTGGGGCTTTGTGTGGCTTGAGTGTGGACACAGGGGGCCCCATGATCTCTGATTGCCGGGGGCCCCATGAGTTGTCAATCCACCCCTGTTAGCATTTGAGTATATTTACCTAAGTTATGTAGAATAAGTTGGTAATATGTGTTACATAAATAGACTTTTGGTTATATTACATAACATGAAGATAGTCATGTTACAGAACAAGAATAAAGTGTTACATGTGGGTTGTCAATCAAAGTCCATATATGACTTCATGAATTTAGTACCTCCTCTTGTCTAGCAAATTGCTGAAGTTAACAGTAATGCTTGTCAATACATTTATTGTCTGATAAAATAGGACCTGACTTCTACCTCCTGCGGCCAGCACATGAGAGCCCTACCCTATAGTCAACTGGTGGATTTAGGTCTGAATCAGTCTGATTGGTGTTTAGTTGATTCCTCCTTATAAATAAGTGGAAATCTGGATGACCAGTCTGCGTTCTAACACAGAGTGGTAAGAAATCCATCATCAATCTTGAATTCAATGTGTTGTACACTTGTCATACATGTTTTATATCTATATATATATATATATATATATATATATATATATATATATATATATATATATATGCACTGTGTTATACTTCTAATGTTTATTTATTGGCATATTTTCATGCTTTGATATAAAAGTTTCTTTTTCCCATTTGGATTTATCGAAATGATCCTAAATGTTGTATTATTAATCTTGATCTATTTATTAACATAGGTGTGATAATACATTATCCCCTGAAGAAGCCGAATTTGTCGGCGAAACATGTTGGGATTGTCACCCTAGAAGTTTCATCAACTTTGGACCATCTTTAATAGTCTCCAGAATACCATATTGGAGTAATTGTCTGTATATGCCTTGTTCTAATAATTATTTTTAATGAACTGAATAAAATGTGTATCATTTTTAATTCATTCTATAGTTATTGGCACCTCGAGGGCATACGATGCGATTAGAGGAGAAGCGTTTTAACCTCAGGCAACGTGGGGGGTTCTTTACTGTTAGGGCTACAGGATTGTGGAATTCTCTACCACAAGAGGTGGTTTCTGCGGGAAGTATGGTGGCTCTCAAAAGACTCTTAGACGTACATCTCAAGGATCAGAACATTCAGGGGTATGAGAGATGATTACGGCCACACACACCTACACAGGTTGAACTGGATGGACTATTGTCTTTATTCAACCTCACCTACTATGTAACTACGTAGCCTAAAAAAATCCCAGCTCCTATGAGAGCATCTGTTTTTGTGTTTTATGCTTTCATATAGGGATGCGGTGCCGGTGAGTTTACCTCTGGAAACATTTTTTCCTGTCTCTTGCCATACAGGGTTTTGAGCATTGTAAGGTTACGACGTCTACATGTAACATATATAGCCAAGAGATCCATATTCTGGGACGCAAACACTAGTAGAGATAGCACAGACACATATACACACAAAGACTTTCCATATACTCTTTGACAAGCTTAAACAGGTGCTTTCTTTCAGAAACCTAAAGACGTCATTTCCTGTTTCTTCTTGAACATGCGGCTTAGAGTAGAAGGACCTGGAAGGACACACATACCTGTACAGCCATGATTTCAAGCTTGACACATTTTCAGAAGTATTGCTTTTATTTCTTATATTTTTACCTACGCTGAACTGAACTGTTACACTTTTACATTGTATTTTTGTTGCCAATTCTGTGACAATAAAATCACACTTTTTTTTTTTTTAAGTCAGTCTGGCTATCAATGCTAATCATCCAAAAATGCCTAAAGATACTAAAATATTAGATATCTTCATTATCTTTCAGTGGTGGCAAGAATTATTTTACTAACATGTTGATACAAATTAGTGATCGACCGATATATCGAGGGACGATATGCACTTTGCCCGATATATCGGAATCAGCCTTTTGATTTACCGATATTGCCAATATTTTGGGAAAGTGCTTGTACCGGGGTGATGCCTGGAGCTAGAGGCATCACCCACTACCGGTGACCACGCGGTCGGCTGTCTTGTAATGACAAACAATGTGGCTGAGAAGCCGCTCGGCTGTCATTCCAAGGAGCGGGAGGGGACGTCCCCCCCTCCCTCCCGCCACCTTCCATGGCTCGCCCGGGTCTCCTGGCCCACCAAGAGATCCGGGCATCCTACCTTCACCGCCGCCGTCTGACCAGTCTGCATCTGCACCGCCGCCGTCTGAGCAGGTCTCCATTTCTTTGAATTTGGCGCCGCCGAGTACCCGAAAGTGATGTCATGACATCACTTTCGGGTACTGTCAGCGCCAAATTCAAAAAACGTACAGCATTCACAGCCAAACTTGGCGTTTTGAATGCTTTTAAGTGCAGAGGAGGGGTTTGGGGTCTTTTAGACCCCCAGATCCTTCCACCGCAGTACTAGACATTAAAAAAAATAAATAAAAAAAATATCAGTATCGACGGTAAAAAAACAATATCGGTCGATCAATAATACAAATATTGAACAAGAAAATCAGTGAATATATCTGTTTTACATCTTTTAACTGTGAAAATGTTTATTATCTTAAAAAGAAATTGCATATATATAAAGTTAAAACAAAACACTACAAATGGTGTGCATGCCTGTGGTGCAACATTGCAAAAGGAAAATATTCTGCATGGTGCATTATTCATCAAGCCCTAAAGTAAACCTTCCAAGATAACAGAAAGGTCAGCTTTACTGACAGACCCCAAACACTTATTTGCTAGAAAAAAAAAAGCATTTTGTATTTAACAAGTAGTTTTAGCCAAAATGTGATTAGAGAGGTTGAGGACCATCAGTAAAGCAGATATTCAATTCTCCTGGAAGGGCCGCATTAAGTTTAATATGTATATACAAATCTTTAATATCACTGTAAAAAATTATTTGCATCTGTTGTCAAGCAAATGCTTCTTCGAATTTAAATCGGGGTGACGAAGAATTATGTAACATTTTGGAAAAAATATACAAACTAGAAGTCCAGCATTTGAGGTCAGGATGGCAAAAATCTCCACAGCCACCATATATTTACCTTTGGTGCTCAGATAGGCCGGAATCATGGCAATCCAGACACTGCAGAACACCAGCATGCTGAAGGTGATGTATTTGGCTTCATTAAAACTGTCCGGTAATGTCCTGGCTAAAAATGCTGTAATAAAACTAACAGCAGCCAGCATCCCCATATATCCCAGGACAGAGAAGAACCCGATAATTGACCCCTCATTACACTGAAAGATGATCTTTGTTTGAAATGAGCGTTTGTCCAACTCCTGGAAGGGGGGAGAGATCGACAGCCATGCAATGCAGATTAAAACTTGGAATGATGAGCAGATGAAGACAACAAAATTGGGCAGCTTTACTCCAACCCATTTTTTCCACTCACTGCCCGGTTTGGTGGCTTTGAAAGCAAGCCAAACCATTACAGTCTTGCCCAACACAGAGGAGACCGCTATGGTAAAAAGAAATCCAAAAGATGTTTGGCGTAGCCAGCAGGTTGTATCCATGGGACGACCCAGGAACAAGAACACACAGAGGAAACCCAACATGATGGAGACCAGGAGGACAAAGCTGAGGGTCTTGTTATTGGCTCTGACAATGGGGGTATCTCCATATGAGATGAATACAATCATTATTAAAAAAGTTAAAATGCAAAGAAACAAAGAGATAACCATGAAAAATACAGACAGGTTCTCAGTATAAGACAAAAACTCAATCTGCTTGGGATTGCATTGGGTTTTGTTCTCATTTGGCCATTCGTGGTCTAGACACGTCATGCAGTTGTCACTTCCTGAAAAATAAAACCAGTTGTGAACTTTGAGAACATGTTTGATTCTTTTTGATTTTTTTAGTTTATATACAGTGCCTTGCGAAAGTATTCGGCCCCCTTGAACTTTGCGACCTTTTGCCACATTTCAGGCTTCAAACATAAAGATATAAAACTGTAATTTTTGGTGAAGAATCAACAACAAGTGGGACACAATCATGAAGTGGAACGAAATTTATTGGATATTTCAAACTTTGTTAACAAATAAAAAACTGAAAAATTGGGTGTGAAAAATTATTCAGCCCCCTTAAGTTAATACTTTGTAGCGCCCCCTTTTGCTGCGATTACATCTGTAAGTCGCTTGGGTATGTCTCTATCAGTTTTGCACATCGAGAGACTGAAATTTTTGCCCATTCCTCCTTGCAAAAGAGCTCGAGCTCAGTGAGGTTGGATGGAGAGCGTTTGTGAACAGCAGTTTTCAGTTCTTTCCACAGATTCTCGATTGGATTCAGGTCTGGACTTTGACTTGGCCATTCTAACACCTGGATATGTTTATTTGTGAACCATTCCATTGTATATTTTGCTTTATGTTTTGGATCATTGTCTTGTTGTAAGACAAATCTCTGTCCCAGTCTCAGGTCTTTTGCAGACTCCATCAGATTTTCTTCCAGAATGGTCCTGTATTTGGCTCCATCCATCTTCCCATCAATTTTAACCATCTTCCCTGTCCCTGCTGAAGAAAAGCAGGCCCAAACCATGATGCTGCCACCACCATGTGTGACAGTGGGGATGGTGTGTTCAGGGTGATGAGCTGTGTTTCTTTTACGTCAAACATAACGTTTTGCATTGTTGCCAAAAAGTTTGATTTTGGTTTCATCTGACCAGAGCACCTTCTTCCACATGTTTGGTGTCTCCCAGGTGGCTTGTGGCAAACTTTAAACAACACTTTTTATGGATATCTTTAAGAAATGGCTTTCTTCTTGCCACTCTTCCATAATGGCCAGATTTGTGCAGTATACGACTGATTGTTGTCCTATGGACAGAGTCTCCCGCATCTCTGATCAGTCTTCTCCTTGTATGAGCTGAAAGTTTAGAGGGACGGCCAGGTCTTCGTAGATTTGCAGTGGTCTGATACTCCTTCCATTTCAATATTATCGCTTGCACAGTGTTCCTTGGGATGTTTAAAGCTTGGGAAATCTTTTTGTATCCAAATCCGGCTTTAAACTTCTCCACAACAGTATCTCGGAACTGCCTGGTGTGTTCCTTGTTCTTCATGATGCTCTCTGCGCTTTAAACGGACCTCTGAGACTATCACAGTGCAGGTGCATTTATAAGGAGACTTGATTACACACAGGTGGATTCTATTTATCATCATTAGTCATTTAGGTCAACAATGGATCATTCAGAGATCCTCACTGAACTTCTGGAGAGAGTTTGCTGCACTGAAAGTAAAGGGGCTGAATAATTTTGCACGCCCAATTTTTCAGTTTTTTATTTGTTAGCAAAGTTTAAAATATACAATAAATTTCGTTCCACTTCATGATTGTGTCCCACTTGTTGTTGATTCTTCACAAAAAATTACAGTTTTATATCTTTGTTTGAAGTCTGAAATGTGGCAAAAGGTCAAAATGTTCAAGGGGGCCGAATACTTTTGCAAGGCACTGTAGAATATAAAGTCTATAGTACAAACATTCGAGAGGACTACACAATTTTTTCACACGGAAAAAGGCATTGTTTCTGAGACTGTCCATAGCAAAGTACTGAATGCATGACGGTTTGGTGGTATGTGTGTGATATCACCAAAGCAGCAAAGTCGTAGTAAAACATATAATTAAGGTTTATGTTTTTAGAGTGCAAGGGACTCATCAGGGTTCTTTTAATGGAGGATGAATGATGTATAAAAAGAATAATTGTTAAATAGGTATTGATAAAAACAGCGCTTGCATGTATGAAATTTAAACATATACAGAGAAAATTATGTGCAAAACAACAATCAAGTGCTAACAAAGTGAAATGATCATGGGCAGCCGCTGTTCACTAAGTTGGACTTAGAAATAAATGAATAAATAAAAAAAAAACAGCGCTTGCCTGAATTTAGATATATAAGTGCAACAATAAATAAATAATGAGTAAATACAACAATGAATGAATAAAGTTCTAAATGTTCATCAACTATGGCTGCATCAGTGCTTCAAATGTCCATAAAAGTGCATAAATGTGTTTAAAAGTAGGGATGATCGAACGGTTCGGGTCGACCATCGGTTCGACCAGAACATTGGCTGTTCGAGGTTCGGCCGAATTCCAAACTTTTTGCTGAAAAAGTTCGGAATTCGGCAACCTGAACCGACCAAAATGCAATGGGACAGGAAATGGGCTTTAAAAGCCCGTGATTGGACCAGAACCATCAGTAAAAGCCAATTGAGGGGGCAGGAGAATGCTAGGAATGTGATTGGAGTGACTAGGGGGTCCATAGGCCAATCATTAGTGAATACGCCCCCCAGTATATAAGATAGCCCCCTCCAAATTCCTAGCATTGTTATACAGGGACATGGAAGAGAGTGGAAGCAGTTCTGTGACTTCTGCTTCAAAGTGTCATTTAGCAATTATTAGTGTGAGGAAAGGAATATCTAGTGTAGTTAGGGTACTATTTTCCACTATAGTTAGATTTAATAATCTAGTTTCTGTAGGGAAAGTGTCAAGTGTAAGGGGACCGTAGTGTAGCGTAGGGTTAACTGACTCTGACTGCTATGGCAGGGTGACAAAACCCTTCCATGTCAGGGTGACCGCTATAGAGATAAGATTGTTTCTCTTAGGTCACTTACAGAACAGCGATATGGCTTCTCGCCTGTCTCCCAGCTTTTTGCTGCAGGCGTTTATAGGGCTTTTTTGAGGACATGTTTGGAGTCAGGCATGACATCTGAACTTCTGTGTAGGGGTATATATACATACACCCATGTCCGTATATACAGTTGTGTTCAAAATTATTCAACCCCCACTGAAATTGATTGTTTTGGCCAGTTTGACATTGATTTTGATCATTCAGTCATCCTGCTTACAATTAAATCAAAGAGGCACGTGTAGGTCAGACAAATATAACATAACATTTATAATGAAATAACCACAAATGTCTTTTCTGTGCTCACATCATTATCAGTTTTATTCAACCCCCAAGTGACATTCAATCTTAGTACTTAGTACAACATCCTTTTACAGTTATAACAGCTTTTAAACGTGAAGCATAGCTTGACACAAGTGTCTTGCAGCGATCTACGGGTATCTTCGCCAATTCGTCATGGGCAAAAGCCTCCAGTTTAGTCACATTCTTAGGCTTGTGCACTGCAACTGCTTTCTTTAAGTCCCACCAGAGGTTCTCAATCGGATTTAAATCTGGTGACTGTGATGGCCACTCCAAAATGTTCCAGCCTTTCATCTGCAACCATGCTCTAGTGGACTTGGAGGTATGCTTGGGATCATTGTCCTGTTGAAAGGTCCAACGTCTCCCAAGCCTCAGGTTTGTGACGGACTGCATCACATTGTCATCCAATATCTTCTGGTACTGAAGAGAATTCATGGTACCTTGCACATGCTGAAGCTTCCCTGTACCTGCAGAAGCAAAACAGCCCCAAAGCATTAATGGCCCCCCTCCATGCTTCACAGTAGGCAAGGTGTTCTTTTCTTCATAGGCCTCCTCCAAACATAGCGTTGATCCATGGGCCCAAACAGTTCTAATTTTGTTTCATCAGTCCACAGAACACTATCCCAACACTTCTGTGGTTTGTCCACATGACTTTTGGCATACTGTAGTCGACTCTTCTTATTCTTTGGAGACAGCAAGGGGGTGCGCCTGGGAGTTCTGGCATGGAGGCCTTCATTACGCGGTGTGCGCCGTATTGTCTGAGCAGAAACTTCAGTACCCACATCTGACAAATCTTTTCTCGGTTCCTCAGCAGTCACGTGGGGACTTTTCTCCACTCTACGCTTCAGGTAGCGCACAGCAGTCGAAGTCAGCATCTTCTTTCTGCCACGACCAGGTAGCGTTTCAACAGTGCCCTTTGCCTTGAATTTGCGAATGATGCTTCCTATGGTGTCTCTTGGTATGTTTAACATCTTTGCAATCTTCTTATAGCCATTGCCCTGCCTGTGAAGAGTAATCACCTCTTCTCTTGTCTTCCTGGACCATTCTCTTGACTTCACCATGTTTGTAACCACACCAGTAAATGTCTAGAAGGAGCTGAGTATCACAGTCATTTTAAAGCTGCCTAATTGGTGCTTATTAGGCTTTATTGCTGCTCCCTGACATCCACAGGTGTTTTCAATACCTGATTGAAAACACTTCAATGAACCTCTGTTCTTCAGAGTGGTAGTCTTTAAGGGGTTGAATAATTGTGTCAATGAAGAATTCACAAAAGAAACATTTACTACTGTATTACAAAACCAATTGATGTCATTTTAGTTGCATATGGTTCTTTAAGAAGTCCTTGTAGGATTTCATTCTGAATACAATTACAAATGTACACTAAATTCCCTAAACCCTTTACAGCATTGGGGGTTGAATAATTTTGAACACAACTGTATACACATACACATATATAGGTGTGAAAGTAGCAGAACACTATGCTTGCGCTAATGAAATAATGAACACCAAAATGTCTCCGCTCCTATCACACCTATATATGTGTATGTGTATAAATACATATAAGTGTGTGTGTATATATACCCCTATACAGAAGTTCAGATGTTTTGCCTGCCTCCAAAGACCCACAAAAAATTCTCTTTTTACTAGTAATGGCGGCGATCTGTGATTTTTTGCGGGACTTCAACATTGCAGCGGACAGATCGGACCCCTAACTGACATTTTTAACACTTTTGGGGGCTCCCGCCCCCACTCGCCAGTGGGGAAGCCGATGCAGCAGGCAGGCGGCTCCGATTGCTGCCTGACACCCGCGATCGTTCCCCGCTGAGAGAGAAGAACGGTCGGATGTTGTAAACACAGCCGACCCGTTCTTCTCCCTGAAATGATCATAGAGCCCCTGTGATCCTTCTATATAGGATCGCATGTCTCTATGGTCATTTCAGAAGCCACGCACCCCCCTCCCCCCCCACAGCCCAACAGTTAGAATCACTCCCCTAGGCTCACATTTAACCCCTTGATCACCCATAATGGTAACCCTACCAGTGCCATTAGTACAGTAACAATGCATATTTTTAGCACTGATTACTGTAGTAATGTAACTAAATCTTTCCCGTAGTTAGTAGATGCGATAACTTTTGCGCAAACCAATAAAAATACGCTTATTGCGATTTTTTTTACCAATAAATTGGCCTAAAATGTTGAAAAAATTTGATTTCTATATCTTCTTTTTTTTTGGGGGGGGGGGAGGGGATGTCATATAGCAGAATTTGAAAAATATATTTTTTTTTTTTTCAAAATTGTCGCTCTTTTTTTGTTTGTAGCGCAAAAAATAAATATCGGACAGGTGATCAAATACCACCAAAAGAAAGCTCTATTTGTGGGGAAAAAAAAGAACATCAATTTTATTTGGGCACGACCGCGTAATTGTCCGTTAAAGTAACGCAGTGCCGAATCGCAAAATAGGGCCTGGTCATTAACCGGTTGCCGACTGCGCACAGTATATTTACTGCGGCAGTCGGCCCCGGCCAGGCAGAGTGACGTAGGTCTACGTCGCTCGTCTGTCACTCCTTCTAGAGCCAATAGCGGGCGGGCGCGCGGGCGCTGAGGCGCGCGCCCACCTCGGCTCGTTCACGGAGGAGTGCGGGAGTGTGACTAGCGGACCCGATGTCCGCCGGTCACACTACGATTGCCGGTACAGCGGGAGAAAGACAGAGCGGCTTATGTAAACAAGCCGCCTGTCAGTTCTCCCTGTGTAAAAGTGAAGATCAGACAGTTCTACTATGTAGAACTGTTGATCTTTGTTTTTACACTAGTAGACCTGTCCCTGCACAGTTAGAAGCACGCCCCTAGGACACACTTAACCCCTCCCTGTCCAATACTGTTAACCCCTTCCCTGCCAGTGTCATTTTTGCAGTAACAGTGCATATATATAGCACTGATTACTGCAGTAATGTCACTGGTACCCCCAAAAGTGTCAAAAATGTCAGTCAAGGGTCCGATCTGTCCGCCGCAATGTCGCAGTACCGCAAAAAAAATCGCAGATCGCCGCCATTACTCGTTAAAAAAAAAAACACCAAAAATGACAAAAATCTTTCCCTTTGTTAGTAAACGCGATAACTTTTGCGCAAACCAATCAAAATACGCTTTTTGCGATTTTTTTTACCAAACATAGGTAGCGTAAAACAAATTGGCCGAAAACGTTAAAAAATTTTGATTTTTACATTTTTTTTCGGGGGAATTTCATATAAAAAAAAGTGAAAAATATTGTTATTTTTGCAAAAATTACGCTCTTTTTTTGTTTATAGCGCGTGATCAAAAAATCGCACAGGTGATCAAATACCACCAAAAGAAAGCTCTGTTTGTGGGAAAAAAAGGACGTGAAATTCGTTTAGGTACAGCGTCGCACGACCGCGCAATTGTCCGTTAAAGTCACGCAGTAAAAAATCGCAAAAAACCCCCTGGTCTTTTAGCAGGAAAATCCTCCGGTGGTAAAGTGGTTAAGGGGGGGCATATCCTTTCCGGTCTTAAAGTGGTTAATTGTTAAATAGGGTTTACAATGTGAAAGATTATCTAGCCAAAAAAAAACAAAAAACAAAAAAAAAAAAAACAGGTTGCATGGCAATACATTTAGAATATATAAGGCATTAATACAAAATGACTTTGTTTCCAGTGCCTTCTATGGGTTTCCCTGCATTGGCTTTACCACCACCAGAAGTCTTTCAAAGTAATAGTAAAATCCACCTGTTACATTGGACATCTCTCCTTCTGAGCATGGGACACAACCATAACAACATTCATGTACATTTGAGCTCGGCACTTGTCTGTTTCCAGGTAAACAGTCTTCAGAACACTGCGATCTCGGGATCTAGAAAAAAGATTTTTCAAGTAACATTTTAAAGTAACAATATATTCCCTTTATTTTTAACATAAGGTTGCATTGCCAGCTATAATACTTTGTGCATGGATCCAAACTTGGATAGATTTATACATAGGAAAAAAGATACGTTGTGTAGACTTTTCTTAGAGGGTAGGGTGCTTTCCGTCACCTGCAAACATTTTAGCTGTCAAAGAAATCTTCAGTTAGAATTCAGTAGATGGTTACAAAACACAACTTCTGAAAAATCTCTTTTGCAAACTATTGCCCTTAACCACTTAAGCCCCAGCCGTATTTCGGACACTTTTTGTTGACAAGTTAAAATCAGTATTTTTTCCTAGAAAACTACTTAGAACCCCCAAACATTATATATATTTTTTTTAGCAAAGACTTTGGAGAATAAAATGTCGGGCAGTATTTGCGCAGCGGTCTTTAAAAATGCCATTTTTTTGGAAAAATTTTGAAAAATCATATTTCACTGCATTTAAAAAATACTAAACAGTAAAGTTAGCCCATTTTTTTGTATATTGTGAAAGATGATGTTGCGCTGAGTAAATAGATACCCAACATGTTACGGTTTAAAATTGCGCCCCCCCGTGGGATGGCGACAAACTACGGTCAATAGAGATCTCAATAGGCGAGGCTTTACATTTTTTTAACGGTTACCAGTTTAGAGTTAGAGTGTAGCTCTTTTTTTTTAATTATTGCTCACGCTCTAGCGATCGTGGCGATACCTCACATGTGTGGTTTAAACAGCGATTTAATTCGCGGCTCGACTGCCGTATACTTTTTTTTTTTTGTGCGCGAGCTAACGGTGACGGGGGCGGCTAAAATTTTAATTTTTTTTCCTATTTATTTTATTTTTCTTTTAACTTTATTACAGTTTTTTAAAAAAAAAAAATAAAATCTGATCCTTTTTTTGCTGTGACAAGCAATGTAAACATCCATTGTGACACCAATATGCAGAGACAGGTACTCTTTATGGAGGGATTGAGGGATCGAGGATCTAAAAGACCCCAAACCCCTCCACTACACTTTCATGTATGCAAAACACCGAAGCCGTTTTTTAAATTTGCAGTCTTTTGCAGTACAGTAACCCGGAAGTGATGTCATGGACGCCGCCCCCGGGTTACGTCATCGGAGACCTGATCGAAGCTGTTTCCGGCTTTGATCGGGACTCCATCCAGCTGGCGGATGTGGCGGCTGGGTGCTCGGGGCTCCCGGTGGGACGGGAGCCCCGAGCAAAGCCACGGAAGGCGGTGGGAGGGGGGGCGTCCCCTCCCGCTCACCCGGGTAACGATCGAGCGGCCCCCTAGCCGCATCGGTCGTTGCTGATGGAAAGCCGACCGTTGGCTGTAAACCAGCTAGAGGCATCATTCCAGTATACCCCCGCAAAGTCTGCCGACGTACCCCTACGTCACTTTGGGGTAAGTGGTTAAAGCGGAGTTTCGGCCTCAAAATAAAAAAAAAATCGATTTTGGGCCATCTGTTTGCTGAGGGCCACCTGAAAAAGAAATGGATGCTCCCGATTTTTTTTTTTTTTTTGAGTCACTTACCTTGTAATTGAAGAAAATATACTCACCTTCCTTCCACTTCCTCCCTCTGCGGCCGCAGCCCGCGCCATCTCTTCCGTTTAGATATGACTCCTGGGAGCTGAACGTCATCGCTCCCAGGAGTCAATGCGCCTGCATCGGCCCCACTCGTCACTTCCGGTGCAGGCATGGCATTCCCTGCTAAACAGGTTCTAGGCATGCCCAGAAGCTGTGCAGGGATGACGCTCATGCACCAGAAGTGACGAGCGGGGCCGGTGCAGTGCATTGTGGGACTCCTACGTCACCGTTGAGGACTCAGAAGAGGACGGCTTCAGCTGCCAACACCTGAGATGGCAGCGCTGGAGAAGAAATTTTCAAGGTAAGTATTTCTTCTAAAAGGTAAGTGCAACCTGGGACAGATCAGAGGATATCCATTGTGGAATGTACTAGCCCTGACTGTCCCGGGGGTATGTTTATCTAAATATGACCGCCCAAGGCCAGAACTCCACTTTAACTGCCGCTGTAGATTTACTGCGTCAGGTCAGCTGTGTTCCACGGAATGACGTACCTGTATGTCGATTCGGGGGACCGCTAGCAGGGGCGCGTGCGCGTAGTCAGAGGCGCGCGCGCCCATTGGCCACAAGGGGAGCCAATTAGTAAACACAGCCGACCGTTCTTCTCTCTGCAATGATCACAGAGCGCCTGTGATCCTTCTATATAGGAACACAGGTCTCTATAGTCATCTCAGAAGCCACGCCCCCACACAGTTAGAATTACTCCCCTAGGGTCACATTTAACCTATTGGTCACCTATACTGTTAACTCCTTCCCTGCCAGTGTCATTAGTACAGTGACAGTGCATATTTTTAGCACTGATTACTGTAGTAATGTCACTGGTGCCCCCAAAAATGTCAAAATTGTCAGTTAGGTCTGTGTGTGCTCCCGTTGTGGTCCTCTAAAAAATGTGCCACATCCCTTATTGGAAAGCAAAAATTGTAGTTCCCCTGGGGTGGGACTTTATAGGCACGATAGAATATTGATACAAAAGAAGTTGTATTAAAAAGGTATAATTTATTTAACATATACAATGTACAAAAGAAGAGACAAATATATCATGTTAAAAACATGAGCAAGCAAAAGTGGCATGTGCAGAATTTGGGAACTCAACCATCCAGTCCAAAGTGAGTTCCCGACGCGTTTCAAGGTCAATCACCTATTCATCAGGGGTAACTCTGGAATGTTTTATGGTTGGTTGCCCAACAAATAACAAAGTGCTTGCTAGAATAAAAACAGGAAGAAGTTGAGCCCAGCCGATGCTGCCTGTTCATGAAATGAGACCCATATGGATGATAATAGCCAGACACAAGGAGTTAATGGGCAATGTGTCCACGGGACACTCGGAACAACTGGAGTCCAAAGGGGCTTAGCAAACCAATCCAGACCAAATCTTGCTGTGGGGAGTAATTTAACATACCTCCTGTACGTTTGGGATTGTTTTTTTTTTTTCTAACACATACCAACATTTATAGATATCCTTCTGGATCAAACTCCTGATCAGTGGACATATTTGGATCTATGAAACGCGTAGAGTCCCAAAGATGCCAAGATATTTTATCATTAATATCAATAAAAATGACAAAAATCTTATTGAGATTTTTTTTAACAAACATATGTAGCAGAAAACAAATTGGCCTAAAATGTTAAAAATTTTTGATTTTTACTTTTTTTTTGGGGGGGGGGGGATTTCATATAAAAAAAAGGTGAAAAATATTGTTATTTTTGCAAAATTGTCGCTCTTTTTTTGTTTATAGCGCATGATCAAAAAATCGCACAGGTGATCAAATACCACCAAAAGAAAGCTCTGTTTGTGGGAAAACAAAGACGTCAATTTCATTTGGGTGCAGCATCGCACGAGCTCGCAATTGTCCGTTGAAGTCACGCAGTGCCGAATCGCAAAATAGGCCCTGGTCAGGAAGGGGGTAAAATCTTCCGGGGCTTAAGTGGTTAAGTGACCTGCATTTAAAGTCCCATGACCATTGCAATGTGTTCATATGTATATTGGGGGCTGGAGGCATGTCTTTTTGCATGCTTCAGATCATATCCTTCCTTATTTTTTTTTTGTATATCTGCAGTGTAAAATCATCTAAGGCACTGCTTCCTCTGACTGATAAATGATAAAAAAAAGAAAAAAATCAGTGCAAAAATACTCTCTATGTTTAATGCCCTAAAACATAAATACCACCAAAATGTTGTAACTGCAAAAAGTGAAATATGCTACAAATATTATTGTCAAATCCTCATAGCATCTACAGTGTGCAAAAATATTATCCAAAATATTTGTACAAATATATGTAAAAAATCTATATAAACTACCAGCAATTCATATATGTGACAAACTCAGAGCAATAAATAAGCATTAAATTCAGAAATATTAAAATATTAGTGATCATTAACCACCTTAAGACCCGGAAGGATTGCCCCCTTCCTGACCAGGCCCTATTTTGCGATTCGGCACTGTGTTACTTTAACAGACAATTGCGCGGTTGTGCGACACTGTACCCAAACTGAAAATTGACGTCCTTTTTTTCTCACAAATAGAGCTTTCTTTTGGTGGTATTTGATCACCTGTGCAATTTTTATTTTTGTGATATAAACAAAAAAAGAGCGACAATTTTGAAACAAAAAACAATAATTTTCACATTTTGCTACTACTAGTAAGAATAAAAAAACAATAAAAATGTCATAAATATTTCTTGTAGTTTGTAGACGCAATACATTTTGCGCAAACCAATCAAAATACGCTTATTGCGATATTATTTTACCAAAAATATGTAGCAGAAAACAAATTGGCCTAAAATGTTAAAAAATTTTGATTTTTTAATTTTTTTTTTTTTTGAGAATGTTATGTTGCAGAATTTAAAAAAAAAATTGTTCGTTTTTCAAAATTGTCGCTCTTTTTTGTTTATAGCGCAAAAAATTGCACAGGTGATCAAATACCACCAAAAAAAGTACTACTTGTGGGGGAAAAAAAGGACATAAATTGCGTTTGGGTACAGCGTCGCACGACCGCGCAATTGTCCGTTAAAGTAACGCAGTGCCGAATCGCAAAATAGGGCCTGATCATTAAGGCTACGTTCACATCTTGGTCTTGCTATTACAGGCGTTTTTTCAAGTGTTTTTATGGGTGTTTTTGCAGGCGATTTACAGGCGTTTTACAGGCGTTTTTTGTGCAGGAGTTTTTAGATTGAATAGAGACCAATGGAAAACGCCTGTAATCTGCCCAAAAAGAAGCTCATGTACTTTTTTGAGCGTTGGACGTTTTGCTCACGGCGTCAAAACGCTCAGATGTGAACAGGGGCCATTGAAATGAATAGGATTTGTCTTGTTGGGCGTTTTGAGAGCTGATCCTAGAGCAGAGAAACTCCCCAAAACCCCCCAAAACGCCTACATGTGAACGGAGCCTTAGGGGGAAAATCCTTCCGGTCTTAAAGTGGTTAATCTTACCTCTTTCCGGTCATTCTTCCATTTTATTAAACTTGCATTGATAAAAATATTCTGATCACTAGAATTAGATTTCTCAAATAATCCAACATCATTAGAGCAGAGAATAGATTTGTTGACTAATAAATGGTTTTGGATAACATATTGTGACACAAATTCTCCATCTTCATTAAAGTATTTATGTGAAGTGTTTTCGGAGAAGTAGTTTGAAGCTTGTATAAATCGGTGCAACTTCTGCAGAAGGACAAAAATGTAATTGAAGCTAAAATGCTGTCAGAATGTTTATACTGCTCTGAAATAACAGTGTCTATTTATGCAAATAAGCAAAGATCTGTAAATTCGGAGAATCTCCACTTATTTCCATAAATCATACAAAATGCAAGATCATTTTAGGTGACACTAAACTGAAGATAGAGGATACAATTCTGTGCAAAAATATATATATTTATTTAATACTTCAGTGCAAAATAAATGTCAAAAATATAATTGGTGATAAACACAAAGTTTCAATAAAATGCAATAAAATATATCACAAAGGTAATATGAGAATAAACACAAAGAATATTATCTCAGAATAATAAAGTGATCATAACCAAAGACTTTTAAAAATGATTGACAGTCTACATAAAAGATGGCAACCAATATGACAGATTTGACATGTGACTTCTCTCATCCAACAGATATTCAATTCCTAAGTTTTAAATACAGTTGCATGGATCAACATTGTTGGACCATGCCTTAAAAAGTCCAGATTGTTTTGATAAAATATGTTTCTATTTAGTTAAACTACCATAAAGAATACATCACAACTGAACCATTTTACTAAAAGCCAGAATCAGCTTAAAATCCCAAGATAAAAGAATTAAACCAATCATACTGCAGTTAGAATGATCTAACTTAAAATCTTGATGCTAACAGATTAGGTGATGTATCAGTTAGGTGCATCTAAATAAGGCAGATCAAATATCTAGAAGAAGAATAGAAACATACTTTAGCCCCGTACACACGTACCAATCGTCGGCCGACCGATCGGCCGTCTTTTGTCCAGGGCTGTCGGTGTCTGTTGAAAAGTGCAAAAGACTGCACACGAATTTTGTCGGCCAACAACAGCCGACTGCAGAAGTGATGTCATGTGATGGTTAACTTTCCCTGTGTTTTTTCTTTTCTGAGCATGCCCAGTCTTGCAAATCTGCTGTCTGTCGGCCGAATTTTGTACTGACTGGTGAACAATCGGCCGTTCTGGTGTAGGCATACAAAAATTTTAATGCCTGCATGACAGATTCTGTTCGGCCGAAAATGCGCTGTCGGCTGTCGGAAGCATCATACTAACAAGCCTACAATCGGCCGATCGGTTATCGGCCGAATCTTTACGGCCGACAATCGGTACGTGTGTACGGGCCATACACCAGCCAAATTTTGTTGTCTGAGAAGTCAACTTTTAAGCCCCCCCTGAAGTGTGGGCGGGGATCTCATTACCATATAATCTCCACGTCACTAAAAGCATCTAGTTACTATAATCAATTATTGGAAATTAAAATTAAACAACCACTAGGGACAGTGTTGTATTACTTATTAGATTCAGTGTAACATACGTCATAACATACAATAGCCCGCTATCCAAAAATAACCTCTTGACCTCTTGGCTAGTGAAGATCCATTAATTATTTGACCATGCCATATGCTGTCAGACATAGCGTCTGGTTTGTAATATTTATGATACCTTAAACACTTAAACACAAACTTCTCTGAAATGAGGTAATTAGTGACAAGATACACGTGTTCTTACACTTAATAAAAAAGAATTCTAAGTAAGATTACTACTGTAAGAATATAAACCCAAAATGTGATATAACATTCCTAAATATATATGTATATGCCTTACATAATATAATGACATAATGACATAATTATGGCTAATATCTTCTCACACATAATAATGTACAATATATAGTCTAAATGAACCTATTGTTCATCTTTAGAATACAGACAATTAAGAGATATCCCCCCCTTAACATCTGGTATAGCGTCGGGCTGACTGAGTCTTATCTAAAAAAACGTCAGTTTTCCACTTATTTATGACAAAAGAAAATAGAAATATCTGCTGAAATTATAAGACCCTATTGTAAGAGAAATTTTGTTTAACAAGTACATATGAACTCTCATTCACCTTTAAACAAGATGGAATCTATGCTGTTCACAATCTATATAAGACTGAATATACATGGCTTTTTAAATCAATTTTTTTAAAAAAATTTTATTATTTAATCCCCAATACACCTGACAATGCATTTTAATGGACCCTTGTTGAACCACGGACCTCGTGTTTCTGGAGGGCTGGAATTATTCCACACCATTACTAGCTGTGCTGTTAATATCTCCAGTGCTACCACTTCTCCACCTTCTCAGTATGCCCGGTATTTACTAAGCAGAGATATATAGTAACTAAGTAGAACTACTTCACTACAGTACTTATGTACCGAAAGGCAGTATCTGTACTTTCCTGGAGTAGAATTTATTTCTCCTACTTCCACTTTTACTTCACTACATTTTTTCAATGATTTCAATACTTCTACTCTGATATTTTTTTTTTTTGTGCTGCATAGTTACTCGTTACAATTATAAAAACTACCACTGCCAGAACAGTAGATGGCAGGTTTCATGAAGCTCAAAACACGTGTATTATCAGCGCATACGAAAATAAATGCTACTGTATGTATAAATAAAAGCTGCATTTGAAATAATAAAAAACAATATGATGTTCAAACTTTTGACTTCTTTCTTTAATAACTACATAACACAGTACTTGTACTTTTACTTTCAGTACTTGAGTAGCAAAATACTTAAGTACAAAAAATGTTGAATACTTTAGTACTTCTACTCAAGTCACTTTTTGATCGAGCACTTCCACTTCTACTCAAGTCACTTTTTGATCGAGCACTTCCACTTCTAATCAAGTATGGGTTTTCGAGTACTTTATACAACTCTGGTACTAAGGTTGGCAAACTGCTCTAAAGTCCACCCAACCTAATATCCCACCTCAGACAAAATATGGGACCTCAGACAAAAAAAATCATGTTGATTGGGAGAAGAGCCTTATCCTCACATTCTTGCCCCATTGGACATGGAGGCCTTTTGGGGAGACTTGTCAGGAATCTGGAACCTCCTTTAACCGCTTGCCGACCGCCGCAAGTAGATTTACTGCGGCGGTCAGCCCCTCACAGGCAAAGTGACGTATATATATACGTCACTAGCCTGTGAGGCTCTGGGGAGCGAGCGCGCGCCGCCAGCGGCGCGCTTCCGCTCCCGCGCGGTCACGGACACCCCCGCGCGTGTGGCCGGCGGACCCAATGTCCGCCGCTCACTCTGCGATCGTCGGGGGAGAGGGAGAAAGGCAGGCAGCTTGTGTAAACAAGCTGCCTGTCATTCTCCCCTGTGTAGAAACACTGATCATACGGTTCTACTATGTAGAACCGTTGATCAGTGTTCCTACAGCTCGAGCCACAGCCAATCACAGTTAGAATCACGCTCCTAGGGACACACACAGCCCCTCCCTTCCAAATAAAGTTAACCCCTTCACTGCCAGTGCAATTTTACAGTAACAGTGCATATATATAGCACTGATTACTGTAGAAATGTCACTTGTAACCCCAAAAGTGTAAAAAATGTCAGTCAAGGGTCCGATCTGTCCGCCCCAATGTCGCAGTACCGCAAAAAAAAATCGCAGATCGCCGCCATTACGCGTTAAGAAAAAAAAATGACAAAAATCTTTCCCTTAGTTAGTAAACGCGATAACTTTTGCGCAAACCAATCAAAATATGCTTTTTGTGATTTTTTTTACCAAACATATGTAGCATAAAACAAATTGGCCGAAAATGTAAAAAAATTTTGATTTTTACATTTTTTTTTGGGGGAGGGGGGAATTTCATATAAAAAAATGTGAAAAATATTGTTATTTTTGAAAAATTGACGCTCTTTTTTTGTCTATAGCGCGTGATCAAAAAATCGCACAGGTGATCAAATAACGTCAAAAGAAAGCTCTGTTTGTGGGGAAAAAAGGACGTCAAATTAGTTTAGGTACAGCGTAGCACGACCGTGCAATTGTCCGTTAAAGTCACGCAGTGCCGAATCGCAAAATACCCCCTGGTCGGAATGGGGTAAAATCTTCCGGGGCTTAAGTGGTTAAAATAAGGTGATATCCAGGCCCTTGCCTATGAATAAAAAAGGGGTACTTCTGGTTACCCAATCACAAGAAAAGTAAATAAAACACACACAAACAGTTCCTAATAAAAGCTGGTGGCTGTCATATGCAACAAGAGTAATGGCAGGAGGTACTGGTGGGACATTATGGCATCATTTATCATGACTGATTTTGGAGCTACATCCCTAGACAATGTGACTGATGTTGGATTTCATAGCAGGACAACACTTTCCAAGCAGGACTTATTATTAACGTTTTTTTGTGAATAGGCAACAAAGGGTACTATGCACTCCTTACTCACTCACATAGGGGGGGCTGGCTATCTGGGGCACCCTATCATAAAGGGGGCTTAAAGATTCTGATAAGTCTCCTTTCATCCACTGAACTAGGCAAGTGGTAATGAGGCCCTTTTTCCCCTAATAATAGGGACTAGGTGCCCTTTCAATGAGGTCTTGGCCAGGAACTATTCCAATATTGATAGCATATGGCCTGGTATGGTTCAGGAAGAGGTGGAAGTTGTACATTCATTGCTCCTCACTTTCCTGGCTGCTAAAATTCAGGCCTGGTATAAATTTTCTAAGGTGAACCTTTTTTTGGCCTGGGATCTCTCTCTATATCCATTTTGATTAAAAATAATTAAAATAATTAAACATGCCCCACGATGTGAATCCATCATCAATTACAATGAACAACACCTCAATGACATGCCAACCTGTGCCAATGATCCTCACCCACCAGACTCTCATTCCTATTAGGGATGGGCGAGTGATTCGGCACAAGCATCAGTTTGGGCCAAATATTTTCCCGTTCGCCCAACACCCGAATTTGCAGGTGTTTGCCCCAACGATGTGATGCCCTGAGCTTTGCCTAATCAGGGAACAATGCATGCTGGTTGTTAAGGAGCTTGGTCGGGAAGCCAGCTGTGGAGTCCTTAACAACCAATGAGTCATCAGCTGTCAATGGGTTTCCCCGCTGACAGCTGAACAATAAAAAAAATGTTGCCGGTTAAAATATTAAGAAAAAAATGCCATGGGGTCTGTGATGTCAGAAGGGAGTGGTGCCACCGGGTGACGTAGCTAGGTCATAAGAAGAACTGTCAAAGAGCAGAGCAGGCATTTGGCGGGAGGCCTCCCAGGAGGTGGAGTGTTTTTGATTTTTTTGTTTTTTTCGGGTCGGCAGGTAGCGTGATTGACAATGGATATACTTTGAGGGACACTATTTTTTATTTTTTAATAAAGGATTACTCAAAAACTGTCTCTTGTGTTTATTACTTTTTGTCACTTTTTTGGTGAATGGGTAGGGGTCCTATGCACCCGATACTTATTCACATGGGGGGGGGGCTTGATCTGGGGACCGCCTTGTTAAAGGGGGCTTCCAGATTCCGATAAACCCCTTTGCCCTCAGACCCCCACAACCACAGCCCAGGGTTGTAGGGAAGAGACACTTGTCCTCATCAACATGGTAACAAGGTGCTTTGGGGTGGTGGCCCCACCCCAAAGCACCCACCACCCCCCCCCCCCCAGGTTGAGGGCATGTGGCCTGGTATGGTTCAGGTCTGGGGGGCTTGTTTTCTCCTCCTTTTTCGACCTGCCGGCTCCTTGCCCGGATAATGGTCTGGTATGGATTTTGGGGGGACCCCACATTGTTTTTTTCTTTATTTTTTCAATAGCCGAGTGCAGGCAATTGCAACCGCAAGTCATTTTAAATGGTATTTGACTCATTTTTTTTCTTCAGAAATGTCATTTTTGCTGTAGCGTGTTTTATGCATGCTACAGATGTGCCACTTTACTGGCACATTAAGGAGACCCCCCAGGCACTATATTTAAAGGAATTTTTTCATTTTTATTGTTGCATAATTAAAATCACTGCTCCTGAAAAAACTATCCTTTTAAAAAAAAAAATATTGATACATGTCCCCCAGGGCAGTACCCGGACCTCCATACCCCCCATACATGGCCAATTTCTTGCATATAAGCCTTCAAAATGGGCACTTTTGATTTTTCCTGTTCGGCTCCCATAGACTTCAATGGGGTTCGAACATTTCCCCTGTTCAGGAGTTCTGCGAACCGAACAGAGGGGTGTTCAGCCCACCCTTATTCAAATTGAATGTCCACAAACTGGCTTGTGATGCTGGCCAACGTCATGTACCAATAGGGATGAGCCAAACCCTGGGTTTGGTTCAAGAAGGGTTTGGCAGTTTTCAAAGAAGTTCAGATGCCAATCCCAAATGCTTCTGAAATAATGGGAGTCAAATCTGTCAAATCAAAACCATGTATTTTCTTGGCCAATTGGCAAAGGGTTGTCAATGAATAGAATCAGGGGGTGGGCACTGTCCTGGGGAACAAAAAATTCAGTTCAGTTAGGAGCAGTGGTTTTTAAATGCTTGACATGAAGTCTTAAAACTGCCCAGTTCCTTTATATTCATGCCTGGAGGTGCACAGCGTCAATCCCAAAGATTCTGAGACCAGAGAGATCCCCATTATGGACCTATTTGAAATGCCAGGGTACTGAGTATTAGTCTTTGTCTTTATCCTTACTATTAATTGCTTAAAAAAAAAAAAACCTGGATTCTTTCCTAGGTGTAAATATTATAACTGGATACTAATATTTATAGGTAAAGTTGATCCAAGGAATAACCGATTGCCTCTCGGGGGATCAAGAAGGAATTTTTTCCTCTGCTGGAGCAAATTGGATCATGCTTTGCTGGGTTTATTCGCCTTCCTCTGGATCAACTGTGGGTATAGGATTGTGTACATGGGATTGTATGATCTTCTTTTCTCTTTTATTGGTTGAACTAGATGGACTTTTTTTCAACTTGAATGTAACTAATAATATTGCACTTGTCTTAACTAAATCTGACTCTCAAAGGACGTATTGTGCAACCTACATATAGAAGTCCACATGGGCATATCAGACCATATATAACATGTAAAGTGCCGCAATTGATAAACTGTCTAATCAGATGTTTCTTTCCATCGGTTGCTTGAACTTCCTTTTTTGCAGCGTCACAAGTAGGCACATACGCCTCCGTTTTTGACCCCGCATTTGTAAATACCCTTCTGGTTAAAAACACTCTTGGAGAGGCATTAGTGGGGAGTATAGTTTTGGGTACTGAATAGGTCTCAATAATAAAGACCAGTGGTCTGTTACTGTGATGCCAGTTGCCTGTGATGGAGTTGATTTTAAGTTGCTGGGAGCTTGAGAGTTGTTCCCAAGGCATCCTTCGGTGTGCTATGCATCTCACTATTGAGCGTTAACAAGGCAGCCCCCAGATCCCAGACACCCCCCCCCATGTGAATGAGTATCGGGTACATCATATCCCTACCCATTCACCAAAAAAAGTGTCAAAATGTAAGAAACACAGGCAACAGTTTTTGACAAATCCTTTATAATAAAAAAAAAGGAGAAAAAAAGTGTCCCTTGAAGTAAATCCATCGCCAATCACGACACCGGACGGACATGAAAAATAGAAAAAAAAGAAAGTGCTTCTGCCTCCTGGGAGGCCTCTCGACCAACTGCTCCCCCATTCGCTTTGACAGGTCTTATATATTCAAGGAACGGGGCCACCGGGTGATGTAACCAGGTGGCCCTGCCCCTTGCCTTTATAAGAACCTTTGTTTCCTGTGTTTCTTTTTTTGGTGAATGGATACAGGTATGATGTACCCAATACCCATTCACATGAAGGGGAGCCAGGATCTGGAGGCCCCCTTGCTTCCAGATTCAGATAAGTCCCCCCACCCACAGACCCCGACGACCACAGCCCAGGGTTGTCGGGAAGAGGCCCTTGTGCCCATCAACATGGGGACAAGGTGCTTTGGGGTGAGGGGGCGCAGAGCCCCCACAACCCAAAGCACCCACTCCCCCCTGTTAAGGGCATGTGGCCTGGTATAGTACAGGAGGGGGGCAGCTCGCTCATCCCTCCCTTTTCTTGACCTGCCATTGCTCCGTGCATTGCAGGGTGTTCATTGGGGGGAACATCCTGTAAATTTGGCTGTTCAGCAAAAGGCCCGAACAGGCAAAGGATCGGCACAAACTCATGCTCAAACCAAACCGTTCACCCATTCCTATTTACAAATATACTGTATATACATATATACCTGGTGCCCATCTGCTTGCTGGTGTGTCATATGCATAAGTGCAGAACTAAAATACCAATTTTCTTTTGTTTCGGATTCTTTACCTTACTAATTTTGTTTTGTTATTCGTTTCAGATTAAATTAAAAATTTTCGGTACGACTTGAAATCGAATCAGTCAAAAAATGATCGACCAACTTCTGTGTGAAGAATAGCTGGTTGTTAAGGATCGGGCCTGGAAGCCAGCCCCAGATCCTTAACAATTATATTTAGCAATGCTGGCAATGAAAAAAGAAAAAAAAACTGCGTGGGGTCCCCCCAATCTATATCAGACCCTTATCTGAGCATGCAGCCTGGCAGGCCATAAAAGGGGGAATGAGCCAGTGACCCCCCCCCTCCTGAACCATACCAGGTCATATACCCTCAACATAGGGGGTGTTTTCGGACAGAGGGGCTCTTCATGTTGATGGTTAAAAGGGCTTCTTCCCTGACCTGACCGGTGGTTGTGGGGGTGCGGGGGGACTTATCAGAATCTCGAATCCCCTTTTAACACGGGGGCCCCCAGATCCTGGCTAGTCCTATGTGAACGAGTATAAATTTGCACAGGTGATCAAATACCACCAAAGGAAAGCTCTGTTTGTGGGAAAAAAAGGACCTAAATTTCGTTTGGGTACAGCGTCGCATGACCGCGCAATTGTCAGTTAAAGTCGCACAGCGCCGAATCGCAAAAAGTGGCCCAGACGTAAGACAGCAAAATGCTCTAGTGGTAAAGTGGTTAAATTGAATGAATTTTTGTACAATAAAACCTATATTTTTAAGATAACACATGTATGTCATATATAGTACCTTTGGAAAATCCTATTGAAAATTAAATGGAAAAGGTTGAGATTTGAGGCTCAAGCATAACACATCCTCCATGTTTCACACCATGTATTTAATAATATTTGGAGGTGATGGTAAATCACATTACATTTCATAGGGGTTGAGCTATTCTCTAGTTTACCTGTTGATCTTACCAGAAATGCAGTGCCTATGTGAAATATAAACAATGTTACTGTATCTTTCTTATGTAAACTGCTAGCTCTATGAACCCCATTAAAAATGGGCACTAACAAAGGCAGAAATGTTTGAAGTCCAGCCTGGCCGGCAAACATAGCTTCCTCCATAGTTACAGTGGCGGAGTGAGCAAAACTACCCACACACGGGTATTTTGTTATTCATGGGATTACCAAGTTAATATAAAGGAAAAAAACAAATTCATTCTCCACCTCTAAGGTTTAGATATGATTACATTTATCTAGGATTCACTCACCTGGTATTTAAAGCTAAATAACTGACTTCCAGATGTTTGTGTCTTCAGGAATCCAAGCATATCATGTAAGGCAGTGGCCATAGAGTAAACCGCGAGATACACTTGGCGGGCATAGCCGCCATGCAAGAAGTGTTGGATATCAGTAATATGCTCTGTGCCATTGCACTCATGAAGTGACCTATTATACAAATATCTAAAGAGATTATTTTTTCTTTCATTTACAGAAGAACAACCAAATTCATTAATCCACAAGTCTTCAAGTAATTTGTCATTTGGCTTCTTATGAGGTTGGAATTCATTAGCAAAATTCTGAAATTCGGAAATATTTGTGGACTTGGCTCCAAAGGACAAACTACAATTAAATATTTCTGGGTGTTTATTAATGAGGACAATGCTTGTTGCCCAAGTAGGGGTGAGGATGACGGTTCTGTCATCTATATAACCTCTTATAAAATGTAAAATGTCAATCTCAAAATCAAACACTGTCCCACAAAGTACAATGACATTGACAGACACTTGTTTAATAGAATGTGCGTTTTCATCCAATACGGTATTTTGGGAGTTGTGGCCATTGATGTGAAAATCAAACATAATGCAAATTTTATAGAAAATCGCGACTTTCCTCAAAACCATGAGCTCTTCTCTCCCGTCGTCATCATCAGATCTAATAATTCCTATCCAGTTCCATCCAAAGTACTTCAGCATTTGAGCCAAGTTAGAATAAATTACAAAATAATTTTGTACCATCCGGAACAAGGTTGGGAAAACCCTCCTGTCTTTCAGTGATGGACCTGTTGCACCATAACTGATCTATAAAACATGAATTGACAATGCTAAAAAGTAGCACGATAACACAAAAACATGGTGGACCTGTCTGGTCAAACTTTACATTTCGGTTTTCAGCAGATGCATGGGCATCCGCAGAACTTTTTTCAGGAGGGGGGGGGCGTCATTTTAACCACTTTACCACCGGAGGATTTTGCTGTCTTACGTCTGGGCCACTTTTTGCGATTCGGCACTGTGCGAATTTAACTGACAATTGTGCGGTCATGCAACGCCGTACCCAAATGAAATGTTTGTTCTTTTTTTCCCACAAATAGAGCTTTCTTTTGGGGGTATTTGATCACCTGTGCGATTTTTTGATCATGCGCTATAATCAAAAAAAGAGCGATAATTTTGCAAAAATAACAATATTTTTCACATTTTTTTATATGAAATTCCCCAAAATAATTTAAAAATCAAAATTTTTTAAAATTTTTGGCTAATTTGTTTTCTGCTACCTATGTTTGGTAAAAAAAAATCACAATAAGCGTATTTTGATTGGTTTGCGCAAACGTTATTGCGTTTACTAACTAAGGGAAAGATTTCTGTCATTTTTGGTGTTTTTTTTTTAACGAGTAATGGCAGCGATCTGCAATTTTTTTTGCGGGACTGCGACATTTCGGCGGACAGATCGGACCCTTGACTGACATTTTTGACACTTTTGGGGGTACCAGTGACATTACTACAGTAATCAGTGCTATACATATGCACTGTTACTGTAAAAATGACACTGGCAGGGAAGGGGTTAATTTTATTGGAGAGGGAGGGGTTAATGTATGCCTGGTGCTTACTGACGTGTGTGGGGGGAGGTGACTGAGTGACACAGGGACAGATCGCAGGTTCAGCTATGCTGAACCCTGCAATATGACCCTGCATGTCACTTGGGAGATCCGCCCGCTTTGTTTACACAAGCGGGCGGATCTCCAGACTCGATTCCCCGACGATCGGGGAAGAGCAGCGGCGATCGCCGCCGCTCCTCCCCTGGCCCGACTCCCGCTGTGACTGAATACAGCGGGAGCGAGCGCCGCTGAAAGAAGGGGAGTGTCTGGCGACGTAGGTCTACGTCGCCAGACGTTATAGAGCCACTTTGCCGCAGTAGTGCTCTAGTGAGCAGTGCGGAAGTGGTTAAGGTCACTCATGCTCCGCCCCTTTTTGACAATGTCATGAAGGGGAGGGGCTTAGTCATTATCACATAAAGCGGTTTGAGAAACCTGATGCAAAGTGGATGAATGTTTGTTTGTAGACATTACTTGAACAGGGAACCCCAAAAAGATAGATAGATATGAGATAATGGGATCAACATAAGTAGTGAAGCAAGACGAACAATACTGTAGCTACAGCTATTAAGACAGAAAGAGATACTAGTGGAAAAGACAGATGAGCGGATGGACAGACAGAGCTTTTTCTTTATAACTGACCAAAACCAAAACTAGTTTCCCTAATGCTGAACAAATGTTTGCAGATAAATCACTGACCACCAATACGAGATATATGAGCAGGAAAGGTGCTTTGTAACTTTGATGGAAGTACATTCTCTTTAAATAGTGTTTTGGTTTTTTTTTATCTTTCTGTAGGTAGGTGCTAGTGAGAGAGTTTAGTTTTTGGCTCTGTCTGCCTATCAGAGGAGCAGCAGGTAAATCTATATTGCTTTCTGCCTACCAGAGAGCGGGATCTGTGAGTTAGATCTGCTTATAGTGCTCAGTGTGTGATTCATCTGTTCTAGAGAGTGTTTCACACTGGTCCAATAGGGAGGCATATTAGACAGTGGAGAAAACCTGACCAATGGGCACACAGGCTTTGATACAGCCCCAGCAATTGGCAGAGACTGGCTGTCTCGGTGCATTCTGGGGAGTTGTATATAAGCCAAGAGCACATGTGCTGCGGGGTCTTTGGCTGTTGAGCAGAGTCCCGGAGGGAGGGTGGCAGCGACCTCCTCCTCTGCGTTGTTGGCATGGGGACCAGAGGGAAGGAACTGAACCCAGAGGTGCAGGAGAGCTGACTGGAGGGGTAGAGACACTAGAAACCCTTGAAAACAGTATAGTGAGTACAGGGGATTGTGTCTAGGGGTCTGACCTGAGTGGGTCCACTCCAGTGTAGGATAGTCAGAGGACGGGTGTCAGACGAGTACTCAGATTGGGCAGGTGTGGAAAGCGGGGTCCCCCAGGGTTCTGTCCTGGGGCCAATTCTGTTTAATTTATTCATAAATGATCTAGAGGAGGGGATATCTAGTACAATCTCTGTATTTGCAGATGATACTAAACTAAGCAGGCCAATATCTTCCGGGCAGGATGTGGAAACCTTACAAGCGGACCTGAACAAAATTATGGGGTGGGCAACTACATGGCAGATGAGGTTTAATGTTGATAAATGTAAAGTAATGCACTTGGGTGCCAGAAAACAGAAAGCAAGCTACTCACTAGGGAGAGAACCTCTGGGTGAATCTAAGATGGAAAAGGACCTGGGGGTACTGGTAGACAACAGGCTTGGCAGTGGCATGCAATGCCAAGCTGCTGCAAGCAAAGCCAACAGAATACTGGGATGTATAAAAAAGGGGATTCACTCCAGAAATAAAGAGTTTACTCTCCCACTTTACAAGACTCTGGTCCGGCCACATCTGGAGTATGCTGTCCAGTTCTGGGCACCGGTCCTCAGGAAGGATGTGCTGGAACTGGAGAAAGTCCAGAGAAGGGCAACAAAAATAATTAGGGGAATGGAGGGCATCAGCTATGAGGAAAGACTACAAGCACTGAACCTTTTCTCTGTGGAGAAGAGACGACTGAGGGGGGATATGAAATCAGTGTACAAATACTGTACTGGCAGCCCTAGCATATGGAAAAACCTATTCAGAGAAAGGAAATACAATAAGAAGACACGTGGCCACTCACTAAGACTGGAGGAAAGGCGGTTTAACCTTAAAATACGCAGGGGGTTCTTCATTGTAAGAGCGGTAAGGATGTGGAATTCTCTTCCGCAAACAGTCGTATCAGCAGGGAGCATTGATAGTTTCAAAAAACTATTAGATGGGCACCTTAAAGACCACAACATACAGGGGTATACAATGTACAACATACAGGGGTATACAATGTACAACATACAGGGGTATACAATGTACAACATACAGGGGTATACAATGTACAACATACAGGGGTATACAATGTACAACATACAGGAGTATACAATGTACAACATACAGGGGGTATACAATGTATAACATACAGGGGTATACAATGTACAACATACAGGGGTATACAATGTACAACATACAGGGGTATACAATGTACAACATACAGCGGTATACAATGTACGGTTAACAGCAAACACACACACACATCATAGGTTGAACTGGATGGACTGGTGTCTTTTTTCAACCTCATTAACTATGTAACTATGTATATAAGTCATATAAGCCACTAACATGGTCATCTAGTGTTGCAATCTATGAAGTAAATGAGACAATTAAATTCTCTACATAAGTGGTCATCAGGTGTAACAAGTATCAGTTGTAACTGGAGATTGCCCTGACTGTTCATACCACTGCGACCAAGTTTGCCAGATATCACTAACTTGTAGATCTTGGGTTATTTAGACCCCATATCTGTCCTCTGGCCTCCAAACTATATGATCAAACCAAGATTGGTTTGATCAGATGCTTGTTCAAGCCGATAACGGCTTATTTACATGGGATCGAAACTGGAAGTAACCAAATTCTCATCACTTCCGGGTTCTGATGTCACACAGTGGGAAGAATCACATGCTACTAGTCACATCCTAATGGCAGTAAAGGCTGTGGTGGGACCCCTTTCCACTGCCTGTAAAAAGGAATCCAGTGGCTTCTTAGCCACTAGGATTACTTTTACTTTGTGCAGAATTGCTGGGGCTAATAAAAAAAAAATGATATCTTGATCATTGCTGCAATGATGACTGAGTATCACCCTTCCTTTTCAGCGACGTACAATTTGGGATTGGTTTGGGGGTGGTAAAAATACAGCTCTGCTGCAACTTAACTGCTCCCCCAAATGAAGTGTAAAGTAGCAACTCACTGTGTCTTATGATCATCAGCATTACAATAATCACACAGGCAACACAGTAAGCAGCTGCTTTATCATGGCTGTTAGATACTGACTTTGTTAACTCATGGCTGTACTGTGTTACAGATTGTAACACAGTACAGCCATAACAAAGTCCACACCCAAAAGTAATGTGACAGCGAGCCATGATGTGTGGCTTATTGTAATGCTGATGATATCCTGCTGTGCTTACTGTGGGATTATTATAATGCTAATTACAATGATGATAACCTCCTGTAAGCAAAATAATAGAACACAGTGAGGATTCAATGCTCTATTCTTCACTCACTGTGTCCATTGCAGCTATGCGCTCCTCCTACTGTTCCCTGTCAGCTGTCTGCCTCCTCACATCTCAGTACCTGAGGACGGGAGCCGAAAGCCAGGCGGAGATTCATAGTATCACTCAGCCGGCCGGGACTAATTGAATAGGGGGGTAGCATAATGTACATGCACCCCGAAAATGAAGAAATAGTCCCTCCACTGCACTCATCTCCTGGGCCCCTCTGTTGACCTGATGGGGCCCAAGAAAATGTAATATCCCCCTCCAAAAAAGTAGGAGCAGGGAGACATTTGGCAAGTCTTTATGTTTTTTTAAAGCAGTATGGAAATGTAATGCTGCCTGGGCCCCGCTGTGTAGCTGGTGGCAGCAGGCCCGGTACAACAGGGCCAGCTGTCAGAAGGGGAGAGGACACAGAGAGAGGAGGGAGCCGGCAAATCACTTGGTGAGGCGGCCATCCCATAGTTGCCAACATTTAACCACTTGCCAACCGCCGCACGACTATCTACGTCGGCGGTCAGCCCCTCACAGGCAAAGTGACGTAGGGCTACGTCGCTAGCCTGTGAGGGTTTTGGGAGCGAGCGCGCGCCGCCAGAGGCGCGCTCCCCCTCCCGCGTGGTCACGGACCCCCCCGCGCGTGTGACCGGCGGACCCGATGTCCGCCGGTCACTCTGCGATCGGCGCGGGAGAGGGAGAAAGTCAGGCGGCTAATGTAAACAAGCCGCCTGTCATTCTCCCCGGTGTGTGAATGATGATCATATGGTTCTACTATGTAGAACCGTTTTTGATCACTGTTCATACATCTCAAGCCACAGCCAATCACAGTTAGAATCACGCCCCTAGGGACACACATAGCCCCTCCCTCTCAAAAAAAGTTAACCCCTTCACTGCCAGTGTATTTTTACAGTAACAGTGCAAAAAAATCGCAGATCGCCGCCATTACGCGTTAAAAAAAAAAACAACAAAAATGACAAAAATCTTTCCCTTTGTTAGTAAACGCGATAACTTTTGCGCAAACCAATCAAAATACGCTTTTCGCGATTTTTTTTACCAAACATAGGTAGCATCAAACAAATTGGCCGAAAATGTTAAAAAATTTTGATTTTTACATTTTTTTGGGGGGGAATTTCATATAAAAAAATGTGAAAAATATTGCTATTTTTGCAAAATTGACGCTCTTTTTTTGATTATAGCGCATGATCAAAAAATCGCACAGGTGATCAAATACCACCAAAAGAAAGCTCTGTTTGTGGGAAAAAAAGGACGCCAAATTCGTTTAGATACAGCGTCGCATGACCGCGCAATTGTCCGTTAAAGTCACGCAGCGCCGAATTGCAAAATACCCCCTGGTCAGGAAGGGGGTAAAATCTTCCGGGGCTTAAGTGGTTAAAAAAAGTTTGTGTCCAGAAAGCTGATGTGGGCGGAGCATTACTTTAATGAGGGGCAGGGCATTCATTGAATATAGGCGTGGCTACACAAGAAGGCTAATCATGTGCTTCCACCAGGGATCTGACAGCAATGAAATTGTTAATTATGTCCAGCCACCAGGGATCTGCTGGCAATAAAAGGGCTAATCGTGGCTCTAGCCACCAGGGATCTTAGGTTAGTAAGATCCCTGGTGGCTAGAGACATGATCAGGGGCGTAACTACAGGGGTTGCAGGGGTTGCAATCGCTACCGGGCCCCATGCTCCAGGGGGCCCGGTAGCAAACCAGTGGGTGAACTTCCAGGATCGCAAAGGTCACACTTGCGACCAGACCCTGGCATTGCACCACTGTGGGGAGGCCCCAAGATTGCAGGAAGGGGGCCCACAAGATTGCAGGAAGGGGGCCCACTGCAGAACTTGTGAAAGAATCCTGCTGCGGGACTGTAATAAAAGGCCATGCGACAAGTGTAAAGAGCCCCAGGATTAGTGGGAAGAGCCCTGGGCTTGAAGGTAAGGGCCCCGGCTAGGGGTCTGGGGGGCCCTTCATGGTTTCTTGCATCAGGGCCCTGAAGGTTCTAGTTACGCCTCTGGACATGATTAACCTTTTTATTGCCAGCAGATCCTTGCTGGCCTGGTGGCTGAACATAATTATTTCTTTGCTGTCAGATCTCTGATGGAAGCACATGATTAACCCTTTCTTTGATGGCTGAGCCCTGGTAGAAATGCATGATTATCTCTTTATTCTAGCTATAAAAGAGGTAAATCTGCATTTCCAAGAGGGATCTGCTAGCAATGAAATGGTTAATAATCATGACTTCCAACACACAGATCTTGTAGCAAAGGGTTGATCACACATTTCCAACTCATCTGCCAGCAATAAGAGGGTGAATGTCCAGTCATCAGGGATCACCTTCTAAGATTGAATGGACAAGGCACTGCCTCCATTGCCCCCCAGCAAAACACTGCCTGAAAATGTGCCCCCCTTCCCTCATTATAACTCCTAGAACCTCCTCCCCATTGTTTGTGCAGTTACAGTAGCTTCACACCATCTTCTTCCTCATTCTCCTATTATGGCAGGAGTACATGCTGAGGCAGACCTGGGGTTTTTCAGCAGCCCACCCGTGCACACAAGCAATAGATATTCAGAAGCTGATGCCTGTGAGAAAACGTCCCACCCACTCCCCCTTCTGTACAGCGGCTACTAATGGAGAGAAAAGGTACTGCAAGCTTGCATCCATAGACTGTCAGGCTGATGGCAAATACGATCTGATCGGCACACGGAGGTTTGCATTCCAGGCATTCCAGGGGGGGGGGGGCACTCGCCCTCCCTTGCCCTCCCTTGCGGACGCCCATGAGCAGATGATTTTTTTTTTTAAATTAGCGATGGCAACGACACGTCACACACTAACCCCCATGATAACTATCAGGCCAAGAGAGAACATGCTGATAATCACGTTTTTGTAAAAGATATAAAAATAAATAACTACAGAAGAACCCAAATTAGACTTGAACCTGCTCACAATATAAACGGAGTCAGCTTCAATTCTAAAATAAAAAAGGTTTTACTCACCTGTGCATACTGATAAAAAGCCAATATCTGTGCCATAGATGCAGTGGTTGCAGAGCTCTGGTCTCCAATGAAGCCCAGAATTTTTTTACGTTCCCTGCAAGAGTAATTTGGAACCATCTTTCCCGGTCCAGATAAAATCTGCAATGTGTTTTTTAATGCCTTCCTGGTTTCCGCACAGGAGTCATATAGGTGATATCCAAGAGTAATATTTGGTAACATTGTAGGGTTCTTGTTAATTTCATCAATGGCAAAAAAGAAAGTCAACAGATTTTTATAAAATTGTGGCTCAGGACTGCAAAACAAATTAGAAAAATGAGAAAGAATATTTATAGTGAATAGATTTATTTCCAGCACACATTGGATTTTCTAAATAGAGACCGGCAGAAGTTGTTTCCTTTCAGGCTATCTGTCTCTTATTAAAACTTCATAGGCATCCATTGAGTAGTTTATTAGTGTAGCCGGGTCTCAAGGTTAGTATTGTTTAGACTGTTGTTTTGTTATTAAAGTTTTGCAGAAGTGTGGACTTGTGAATTATGGGAGATGTAAGGACCATAGACTGCCTTGTAATTAGACTCTTCTCCCAGGGAGCAATATGAGTCATGGAGTCTGCTGAGAGTGTCTTTACAAAGGGGGCCGGGACGAACCCTCGATCTCTTGCCTCGAGGACAACGTGCTGTGAGGAAGGGGAACAGCTGCTGCGGAACACAGAGGAGTAGGCCAGAGGCTTGGTAGAGGACACCGGAGTCGGAGCGAGCGGTGTGCGTGGAAGGATCTCGGTAGTGTGACCGAGCGGAAGGATGCCCTGAGAGGCCGTGAGAGTTGCCAAGGGGAGCGGAACCTCACTGAAGGAGACTGCGGAGCGGAGTTCGGGACATTGAGTGAGAGAGACGTAGTGGAAACTTTTGTCATACACCTAGATTGAGCCAGGGTGGGACTGCAGAGCTGTTTAGCAGATGGGCCCTATTCATTTGCCACAGGACACTGTAGTTCCACATAGTGCATGGCAGCCGGAAAAGGCCTCAAGCCTTCTTACAGTGTTAGGCTGACTGCCTATTGTGGAGCACCGGAAACCTATATTCTCTTTCATCAGTTTTGGATTACAATTGCTGGTTGTTTCTTGGGGATTACAGTTCATTAGTTACCTTTACTGTGGATTACAATTACTTTCTTTGGATTGGCTGAGGATCCCTTGCTGGTGAAGACTAGTGAGGCCTCACTCATCCAGGAGACTCTTGCAATTCAGCATAAAGGGGGCCCCCGTTAGTATACAGAGTGCACTCTGATAGTTATCTAGTACAGACATAATATTCTTGCTAAAGAGTTATTAACCACTTGCCCACTGCTCACTGTGCTGCTACTGCGGCACAGTGGCTCGTTATCGTCTGGCGACGTAGACCTACGTCACCAGACATTCCCCTCTCTCGGTGGCGCGCTCGCGCCGCCGGAGGCTCGCTCCCGCTGTGTTCAGTCACAGCGGGAGTTGGGCCAGGGGAGGAGCAGCAGCGATCGCCGTTGCTCTTCCCCGATCGTCGGGGAATCGAGTGTGGAGATCCGCCCGCTTGTGTAAACACAAGCGGGCGGATCTCCTAAGTGACAGGCAGGGTCAGATTGCAGGGTTCAGCATAGCTGAACCCTCGATCTGTCCTTGTGTCACTCAGTCACCTCCCCCCACACACGTCAGTAAGCACCAGGCATACATTAACCCCTCCCTCTCCAATAAAATGAACCCCTCCCCTGCCAGTGTCATTTTTACAGTAACAGTGCATATGTATAGCACTGATTACTGCAGTAATGTCACTGGTACCCCCAAAAGTGTCAAAAATGTCAGTCAAGGGTCCGATCTGTCCGCCGCAATGTCGCAGTCCCGCAAAAAAAAAACGCAGATCGACGCCATTACTCGTTAAAAAAACCCACCAAAAATGACAGAAATCTTTCCCTTAGTTATTAAACGCAATAACTTTTGCGCAAACCAATCAAAATACGTTTATTGTGATTTTTTTTACCAAACATAGGTAGCAGAAAACAAATTGGCCAAAAAATTAAAAAAAATTTGATTTTTACATTTTTTTGGGGGGGAATTTCATATAAAAAAATGTGAAAAATATTGTTATTTTTTCAAAATTTACGCTATTTTTTTGTTTATAGCGCAAAAAGTAAAAATCGCACAGGGGATCAAATACCACCAAAAGAAAGCTCTGTTTGTGGGAAAAAAAGGACGTAAATTTCGTTTGGGTACGGTGTCGCACGACCACGCAATTGTCAGTTAAAGTCACACAATGCCGAATCGCAAAAAGTGGCCCGGACGTAAGACAGCAAAATCCTCCGGTGGTAAAGTGGTTAAAGAGGTTGTAAACTCATTTAACAATTTTTTTTTTCTTTTACAACCTGAAAGAGAAACACATAATGAGCTAGTATGCATCTCATACTAGCTCATTATGAAATACTTACCTTAGAACGAGCCCCCGCCGTGCCGCCCGCTTACCTGTATGACGGGCGACATGTTCAGTCACCTGTATTCCGGGATCACTGCATCCGGCCATCTGATTGGCCGGACCCGCGATTACGTCATGGCACGGGGCTCTGAAGGAACGGCACCAGCGGACGTTCCTTCAGAGCGCATGCGCCAGTGACGTCACTGGCTGCATGTAAGGTAAATATCTCCTAAACGGTACATGTTTAGGAGCTATTTACAGTACCTATAGGTAAGCTTTATCATAGGCTTACCTATAGGTAAAAGTGTCAGAGGAGGGTTTACTTCCTCTTTAATGGTAAAGTTATTCTTTAAGTACTGTCAACCTTAATTTGCGGTCACTCTCTTTCACATTAAAACATAGTGTATTTACCGTAATATAAGGTATTAATCCTCTAGCATTTATAGGTATACATATATGTATATATGTGAGGATTGTATCTTTGATCCTGAGTGCTGAACCCTACTTAAGTTACAGGTTGGGGATTCAGGATCTATATTGTCATTGATGTTCTTAATTAATTGGTCCATTGACCTTGTTTGTACCTTTTACTAAACTCAAGTCAAAGATCAGTAAATTTGATTCTTTATTGCATTTTTCTTGTGGTCTTGATTATTTACCATGATGGAACCAATAGTGTCAGGTGGGTTGGAGATCGTTCAGGGTCAACGAAGTGAGGAGGATATGCCTGTGTTAAGCCACTCCCCTGGGAGCAGGGCTACATTAGTAACTTAGAAGAATTGGTACATATTTGTCTTATGCGTGCTGAAAATGTATTTTTGAGTTCTCATATCAATATGGATCAATATAAAGTTGTGCATGTATACTAATAGCATGAAGGGATTCCATAATTTCGAGGAAATAAAAAAAAAACAAGAAGTATGATCAGGGCATTATTAACCAAGACTTCAATACCGAGCACATTTACCCATTTCCTGCCAAGGCCAATTTTCAGCTTTCAGTGTTGTCACACTTTGAATGAAAATTAGGCAAACAACATTTTTATCATTTTTTTTGGAGACAGATAGAGCATTCTTTTGGTGGTATTTAACCTGAATTTTTTTGCTAGACAATTACTTAGAACCCCCAAACAATATTTTTTGTTTTTTAGCAGAGACCATAGAGAAATTTAAATTTTTTATGTCACACGTTTTTTTGCGCAGCGTTTTTTCTAACGCAATTTTTTGGGAAAAAATAAACTTTAATGAATTTAAAAAAAAAAACATAATATATACCCCAATTTTCTTTGTATAATATAAAAGATGATGTTACACTAAATAAATACTGGATACCTAACATGTAATGCTTTAAAATTGTGTGCACTTGTGGAATGGTGCCAAACTATGGTACTTAACCACTTTACCACCGGAGGATTTTGCTGTCTTCCGTCCAGGCCACTTTTTGCGATTCGGCGCTGTGCGACTTCAACTGACAATTGCGCGGTCGTGCGACGCCGTACCCAAACGAAATTTACGTCCTTTTTTTCCCACAAACAGAGCTTTCTTTTGGTGGTATTTGATCACCTGTGCGATTTTTACTTTTTGCGCTATAAACAAAAAAAGAGCGTTTATTTTGAAAAAATAACAATATTTTTAACATTTTTTTTATATGAAATTCCCCCCAAAAAAGATGTAAAAACCAATTTTTTAAAAAAATTTTGGCCAATTTGTTTTCTGCTACCTATGTTTGGTAAAAAAAATCGCAATAAGCGTATTTTGATTGGTTTGCGCAAAAGTTATTGCGTTTACTAACAAAGGGAAAGATTTCTGTCATTTTTGGTGGTTTTTTTTAACGCGTAATGGCGGCGATCTGCAATTTTTTTTGTGGGACTGCGACATTGCGGCGGACAGATCGGACCCTTGACTGACATTTTTGACACTTTTGGGGGTACCAGTGACATTACTGCAGTAATCAGTGCTATATATATGCACTGTTACTGTAAAAATGACACTGGCAGGGAAGGGGTTAATTTTATTGGAGAGGGAGGGGTTAATGTATGCCTGGTGCTTACTGACGTGTAGGGGGGGAGGGGACTGAGTGAGTCAGGGACAGATCGCATGTCCAGCTATGCTGAACAGTCCGATCTGTCACTCCCTGTCACTATGGAGATCCGTCCGCTTGTGTTTACACAGGCGGGCGGATCTCCACACTAGATCCCCGGCGATCGGGGCAGAGCAGCGGCGATCGCCGCTGCTCCTCCCCTGGCCCGACTCCCGCTGTGAATGAAAACAGCGGGAGCGAGCCTCCGGCGGCGCGCAAGCGCCGCCCAGAAGGGGTAGTGTCTGACGAGGTTAATACTACGTCGTCAGACGATAACGAGCCACTCTGCCGCAGTAGTATTACTGTGAGCGGACGTAAAGTGGTTAAAAATCTTCATAGGCGACATTTCAAGAACTTCTACAAGTTACCAGTTTAGAGTTACAGAGGAGGTTTAGTGATAGAATTATTGCTCTTGCTCAGATGTTTGCGGAAATACCTCATATGTGTGGTGCAAACACCATTTATATACGTGGGCCTGCCCTACCTATGTGTTAACTACTGTGCAAGAGCACGTAGGGACTGGGGCACTTTTTAAAAAAAAAAATATTTTACATTTTTGTAATTATTTTTTTTCATTTTTACACTGTCCCTTTAAAAAACTTTTTTATGATCACTTTTATTGCTATCAATTGCAGTCCTCTTTGTGGAGAGATCTGGGGTCTAATAGACTCCAAATCTCTCCTCGTCCCCTAAAAGCAAAAGATTAGGAAATGTTTTTTTTTTTTTTAACTTTTGCTTTTTTAAAAAAAAAAAAAAAAATCAACCATGTTCACATGACTGAAGAACTGGAAATGACATCGATGACGCTCAGGTCCTCCAATGACATAGAGATGAGTGGTGGCCATCTTGCCGCAAAAATGGTCGGTAGGGTAAGCCCGGGGAACCAGCAGGGAGGGGGGGCTCCTCTCCTGCCACTTATTAAAGTGATCCTGTGGCAAATCTTCTACTGGGATCACTTTTATGGGAAAGTCGACCACCTGGAAAAAAAAAAAAAAAGATAACTGGGGTTATGGTATCTAGCTTCAGTCATAACCCCCGGTATTTAACATCAAACTGATTATGTATATTTACAGTTAGGCGGTCTGCAAGTGGTCAATCACCACTGGGTTTTTTTTTTTTAATTTAAATAAGGGGTTTTCTTAGTTTCTATTATAATATTTTGCAAATTTTTCTTCATAAATTTAGGCTATCATTTCTACCACTACATTTGTTTGGTAAAAAATTAACCAAATCAGTGTAAATTATTAAGTCGGAGTGAAAGTTATAGAGTCTACAAGCTATGGCACGTATCATTGATGTAGTGATGTACTGACTGCCTCATTTCTTGATGCCCAAAAATGCCAGGACAGTACAAATACCCCCAAATGAGCCCTTTTTGGTGTTCTAGGGGCATAAATCACACATCTAATTTTCTGACCACCTATCACACTTTTGAAGGCTTGGAGCACCAGGAAAAGAAAAACACCCACAAAATAACCATGTTTTGGGAAACAACCCCTCCTAATGTATATTCTATGAGGCATAATGGGTCTTTTTTTTTTTTTGCAAAGGATTTGAAATATGTGAAAAGAAAGTGAAAAAGTATTTTTATTTACACAAAGTTGTCAGTTTATAGATATTTCTAACACATATTTTGGAACATATCAAGAATTACACCCCAAAAATGCATTCTACTACTACTCCTGAGTATGGAAATACCACATGTGTAAGACTTTTTTAGGCCCCGTTCACACAGGGGCGATCCGACTTCCAGGGGCGACCTCCGAGGTCGCGGTGAAGCAGCGCGCTGCGACCTCGGAGCGGCCGGCACGGACTTCATAACATTGAAGTCTATGACGGTCGCCTCCAGGTCGCCCCAAAGAAGCTCCGGACCCTTTTTCTAAGTCGGAGCAGCTTGTGTCGCTCCTATTAGAACGGGTCCGCAGCTTCCCTATGGAAGGCGACCTACGGCGACCTGTGAGGCGACCAGGTCGCCTCACAGGTCGCCCTAGTGTGAACGGGGACTTACAGTCTAGCGGAACAAAGAGTAAACAAAAGATTACCTGTGGTTTTAGTAAAGTAGTTGTCCATAGAGAAAAGCATTGGTCCAGGAAGCAGGCAGAGATGTGGTCAGCAACAACCAAAGGAATGAATATGGTCCATCAGCAGGCCAGGGTCAGTACAAGCAGAAGGCTGACATTCAGGCAGCAGGCATGAACATGGTCCAGATATGGTCAGCACAGCCAAGGTATTGGTCCATGAAGAGGGCATAAACATGGTCTATAAAAAGTCCTGTATCATTACAGGCAGCAGGCAGAGATATGGCCAGCACAGCCAAAATATTGGTCCAGGCAGCAGTCAGCAACATGGTCCATAAAACTTCCTCGGTCATTACAGGCAGCAGGAAGAGATATGGCCAGCACAGCCAAAATATTGGTCCAGGCAGCAAGCAGAACATCAGGATTTATTTTTTTATCAGTGAAGTTCATTGAATTTTGACAAAAGAAAAGTTCAATAACAATAAACAACTATCACACACATAGGTACAACCACAAAAGTCGTCTAATGATAAATAATTTATACAGAAGTCTGAACTGTTAAATCACAGTACAAACAGGAAGACTAATAGCATATATGGCTACAGACAATGGCGTCAGCCCTCTAGGTCAGCCATGGTGACCATAGGCTCAACCATCATACTTAGTGCTCTATTCCATCCTGCAAACCAGGTCAGTAATCATAGAATGGGAACTAAAAGGAGGGAACAAGGGGTAGACCTAAGGTTGACATCCTTAAAATGGAAGAGGAACAATAGGGGAGGAGAGGACAAAGTGAATAGAAAAAAGAGGAAGGAGGGGGGAGGGGGGGGAAGAAGAGAGAGGCCGGGGGGGGGGGGTAATAAGGAGGTCATGGTGGGGAAGAAATAGAAAAGAATAGGGAAGTACCCAGGAGAGCATCTGCAGCATCAAGAAGGCAAGTATGGAGATGAAGAAGTTAGGATGGGAAAAGGAAGACCAAAATTCACAATGTTAAGTCTCTAGCCTGGACCCATGACTCCCAGATTTTAGTACATTTCTTTGGACAGTTGCGGCCCATATATGTGAGCTTATAGATAGGCAAAACTCTATTAATTATGGATCTTGATTGTTATAGACTGGGGAAACTTTCTAGCATAGTCTAGCATAATCTTTCTAGCATAGTACAGCGTATAAAACATTATGGTGATCGGCAGTCAGAGAATCAGTGGCGTCACTAGGGGAGGGCTAGAGGGAGCCACGCCCCCCCCCCAAAATGACAGTGTGCCCCCCCATGTGCCCCCCCAAAAAAATTAGGCTATTAATTTAACTTAAGTAAGTCACGGCCGCAGGCGCCGGTTCCGACACGACACCGGTACTAAAGGAAGAAAGGAGGAAGGACTGCCAGGCGACACAGCAGGAGGGCTTTCCCCATGGAGGCGTGTCAGGCCCGCCCACTCGCCCAGGCTAGCGGTAGACAGCGCGGTGCGCGGGGTGACGTTGAAAGGGAGAGCGGGCGCCTGCGCTGTGTCTGTGTGAAAGAGGAGAAGCGGGAGTCAGCGCCAGCAGAGGAGAGGAGGACAGTCACAGCACACACGAGTCGAGGATGGAGCAGGCTGGGACCGGCATCATCTGAATACATCCATTTAGGTCAGTAGGGGTCCTGTCCTGTTCCTGGGAGGTCCTGTCCTGTTCCTGGGGGTCTTGTCCTTGGGGGTCCTGTCCTGTCCTTGGAGGTCCTGTCCTGTCCTTGGGGGTCCTGTCCTGGGGGTCCTGTCCTTGGGGGTCCTGTCCTTGGGGGTCCTGTCTTGTCCTGGGGGGTCTTTTCCTGTCCTTGGGGGGTCCTTTCCTGTCCTTGGGGGGTCCTTTCCTGTTTCTGGGGGGTCCTGTCCTGTCCTTGGGGGGTCCTGTCCTGTCCTTGGGGGTCCTGTCCTTGGGTGTCCTGTCCTGGGGGTCCTGTCCTGTCCTTGGGGGTCCTGTCCTTGGGGGTCCTGTTCCTTGGGGGGTCCTGTCTTGTCCTGGGGGGTCTTTTCCTGTCCTTGGGGGGTCCTTTCCTGTCCTTGGGGGGTCCTGTCCTCTCTTGGGGGGTCCTGTCCTGTCCTTGGGGGGTCCTGTCCTGTCCTTGGGGGGTCCTGTCCTTGGGGGATCCTGTCCTTGGGGGTCCTGTCCTTGGGGGTCCTGTCCTGGGGGTCCTGTCCTGTCCTTGGGGGTCCTGTCCTGTCCTTGGGGGTCCTTTCCTTGGGGGTCCTATCCTGTCCTTGGGGGTCCCTTCCTTGGGGGTCCTGTCTTGTCCTGGGGGTCTTTTCCTGTCCTTGGGGGTCCTTTTCTGTTTCTGGGGGGTCCTGTCCTGTCCTTGGGGGTCTTGTCCTGTCCTTGGGGGTCCTGTCCTGTCCTTGGGGGTCCTGTCCTGTCCTTGAGGGTCCTTGGGGGTCCTGTTCCTTGGGGGGTCCTGTCTTGTCCTGGGGGGTCTTTTCCTGTCCTTGGGGGGTCTTTTCCTGTCCTTAGGGGGTCCTGTCCTGTCTTGGGGGGTCCTGTCCTGTTTTTGGGGGGTCCTGTCCTGTCCTTGGGGGGTCCTGTCCTTGGGGGTCCTGTCCTTGGGGGTCCTGTCCTGGGGGTCCTGTCCTGTCCTTGGGGGTCCTGTCCTTGGGGGTCCTATCCTGTCCTTGGGGGTCCTATCCTGTCATTGGGGGTCCTGTCCTGTCCTGTTCTTGGGGGGTCCTGTCTTGTCCTTGGGGGTCCTGTCCTGGGCAGTCCTTTCCTGTCTTTGGGGGGTCCTGTCCTGTTTCTGAGGGTCCTGTCTTTGGGGAGGTCCTGTCCTTGGGGATCCTGTCCTGTTTCTGGGGGGGGGGTCCTGTCCTGTTCCTTGGGAGTCCTGTCCTGTTCCTTGGGGGGGTCCTGTCCTGTTCCTTGGGGGGGGTCCTGTCCTGTTCCTTGGGGGTCCTGTCCTGTTCCTTGGGGGGTCCTGTCCTGTTCCTGGAGGGTCCGTTCCTTGGGGGCCCGTCCTGTTCCTGGGGGGTCCTGTCCTGTTCCTTGGGGGGTCCTGTCCTGTTCCTGGAGGGTCCTGTCCTTGGGGGCCTGTCCTGTTCCTGGGGGGTCCTGTTCCTGGGGGGTCCTGTCCTGTCCTTGGAGGTCCTGTCCTGTTCCTGGGGGTCCTGTCCTGGGGGGTCCTTTCCTGGGGGGTCCTGTCCTGTCTTTGCGGGGTCCTGTCCTGTCCTTGGGGGTCCTGTCCTGTTCTTGGGGTTCCTGTCCTTGGGGGTCTTGTCCTGTTCCTTGGGGATTCCTGTTCCTGGGGGGCCCTGTCCTGTCCTTGGGGGGTCCTTTCCTTGGGGGGGTCCTGTCCTTTCCTTGGGGGTCCTGTCCTGTTCCTGGGAGGTCCTATTCCTGGGGGGTCCTGTCCTGTTCCTGGGGGGTCCTGTCCTTGGGGGGTCCTGTCCTGTTCCTTTGGGGTCCTGTCCTTGGGGGCCTGTCCTTTCCTGGGGGGACCCCCCAGGAACAGGACAGGACTCCCCAAGGACAGGACCCCCAAGGAACAAGTGTATTGTATATTGCACAAATAAAACAAAGGTGAATTTGTAAAAAGACCTCTGGAGTGCATTCTATCTATCTATCTATCTATCTATCTATCTATCTATCTATCTATCTATCTATCTATCTATCTATCTATCTATCTATCTATCTATCTATCTATCTATCTATCTATCTATCTATCTATCTATCTATCTATCTATCTATCTTTCTAATTGCGTTTTATAGTTGGCCCCCCTACTTTTGTCCCTGGCCCCCCATGTGCCCCCCCCTAAAAATGAAAGCTGGAGACGCCACTGCAGAGAATTACATCCAGCAGTAGTAGCAGTGGATCAAGGGGTACCATAAGACCTCCCATCTTACCAACTTCAGTAACTACTTTTCTGAATTAGAGAGCAAGACCAAACCAAACGGATAAATGTCCGATATTTAGGACAGGACGAATTAACCAGGGAGTAGATGACTGATAGTATATGAGGAAAATAATAAACTCTATGCAGAAATTTTAGTTGCACCCACCTGTCTCTCGCTGAGATCATAAGCGGAATAGATTGTTGGATACCCTCCTCCCAGTCCTCTTCTGTTAGTGAGGGAACATCCTGATGCCACAGTTGATACAGCTGTGACACCTTAGAGATATCCGTTTGAGCCAGATACATGTAGAGGGATGAAAGGGGTTTATCCAACTTTTTTCCCTATGAGCAGGCATCCAAACCTTGTGAGACCCGAGTGCCCGAGTTGTAAGTAGTGGAGGAACTTCTTGATAGGCAAGTTATGCATGGCCTTAAACCCATCAAAGGAAAGTAGCTGACCCTGATGGGCAATATCTCTTTTTTTTTTTTTCTTAAATTGAATTTTTATTGAGTTTTGCATGAGAAAATAACAGTAACAACAATAGGGGAACAAGGAGAAAAGAGGGGGAAGGGGGGGTACGCAACTTGAGCACATGTGCACATTTAGGATCATACCAGTTCAAGAAACAAATAAGGCATTGTATTCAGTGACTATTCCTATGTGACCATGACTTCCAGGAATTCTGAAATGTAGCCAATTTGCCTGACCTGAGGGCTATAAGGCGTTCATGCTCGTACGTGGAGTCAACATAATGTACAACGTCTGAAAGGGACGGTACGTCTGTCGTCTTCCATCTCCTGGTTATTAGGACCGATTCCCATTTTAACATGGAGGATGACTTCGAAAGTGTCAGTTTTTGCTGGACTGATTGGTAGAAAAGTGATGTTCATGTCCCCAATGCAGAGATCAGCGTGCATGCCCCCAATGCAGTGATACATGTCCCCAATGCAGAGATCAGCGTGCGTGCCTCCAATGCAGTGATACATGTCCCCAATGCAGAGATCAGCGTGCGTGCCTGCAATGCAGTGATACATGTCCCCAATGCAGAGATCAGCGTGTGTGCCTCCAATGCAGTGATACATGTCCCCAATGCAGAGATCAGCGTGCGTGCCTCCAATGCAGTGATACATGTCCCCAATGCAGAGATCAGCGTGCGTGCCTCCAATGCAGTGATACATGTCCCCAATGCAGAGATCAGCGTGCGTGCCTCCAATGCAGTGATACATGTCCCCAATGCAGAGATCAGCGTGCGTGCCTCCAATGCAGTGATACATGTCCCCAATGCAGAGATCAACGTGCATGCCTCCAATGCAGTGATACATGTCCCCAATGCAGAGATCAGCGTGCGTGCCTCCAATGCAGTGATACATGTCCCCAATGCAGAGATCAGCATGCGTCCCTCCAATGCAGACAGTGACCAGTGTACATGTCCCCAATGCAGAGATCAGCATGCGTGCCTCCAATGCAGACAGTGACCAGTGATACATGTCCCCAATGCAGAAATCAGCGTGCGTGCCTCCAATGTAGACAGTGACCAGTGTACATGTCCCCAATGCAGAGATCAGCATGCGTGCCTCCAATGCAGACAGTGACCAGTGTACATGTCCCCAAAGCAGAGATCAGCGTGCGTGCCTCCAATGCAGACAGTGACCAGTGTACATGTCCCCAGTGCAGAGATCAGCGTGCGTGCCTCCAATGCAGACGTGACCAGTGATACATGTCCCCAATGCAGAGATCAGCGTGCGTGCCTCCAATGCAGACAGTGACCAGTGATACATGTCCCCAATGCAGAGATCAGTGTGCGAGCCTCCAATGCAGACAGTGACCAGTGTACATGTCCCCAATGCAGAGATCAGCATGCGTGCCTCCAATGCAGTGATACATGTCCCCAATGCAGAGATCAGCATGCGTGCCTCCAATGCAGTGATACATGTCCCCAATGCAGAGATCAGCGTGCGTGCCTCCAATGCAGTGATACATGTCCCCAATGCAGAGATCAGCGTGCATGCCTCCAATGCAGACAGTGACCAGTGTACATGTCCCCAATGCAGAGATCAGCATGCGTGCCTCCAATGCAAACAGTGACCAGTGATACATGTCCCCAATGCAGAGATCAGCGTGCGTCCCTCCAATGCAGACAGTGACCAGTGTACATGTCCCCAATGCAGAGATCAGCATGCGTGCCTCCAATGCAGACAGTGACCAGTGTACATGTCCCCAATGCAGAGATCAGCGTGCGAGCCTCCAATGCAGACAGTGACCAGTGATACATGTCCCCAATGCAGAGATCAGCGTGCGTGCCTCCAATGCAGTGACCAGCAATGGATGGAGGATGGTGCTGGATGGATGGTAGAGTGCTGCGGGAGGTGCATGCATGGCTGCACTGTGTGCTGTGATAGGGAGAGCTAAGTTGGTCCTTGGGCCAAGGCCCAACTTAGCTCTCCCTATCACAGCACACAGTGCAGCCATGCATGCACCTCCCGCAGCCCTCTCCAGCACAGGGCAAGATCCTGTTTTGCTTACCTGTTTGTTAGCAGGAAAAGGCGCTCCAGTCGTCCAGTCCAGACGGCGACGGTCAGTCCAAGCCGACATACTCCGGATGCGGGCGGTCACTCCAGTCCGACATCCGGAAGACATTGCACTGTGGACATATGCGGCTGGCGGCTGCTCTCCTCAAGGTTCTCACTCCGTCTGCAGAGGCTGGAGTCTGGACCAATCACAGCTAGGAGTCCAGGAAATTGAGGAGTGTCGGGGTGCATTGCTCTGTGCCCCGATGACCCCCAGGAGACCACCAATCGGTGCCTCTGTCTGCCTCACGTGGGAGGCAAAACCCCACCCCCCCATACCCAGCACTAGGTCCGGTGCCCCTAGTGGGCTAAAAATTGACTTTTTATTTTTTTTTTATCCTTTTTTTTTTCTTTCTTCTTTTAGGGGGGCTGCGCCCCCCTATCGGCCGGCCGCCACTGACCCTTCCAGTGCACCAGGTATTGAACCTGACCTCAGAACAGATGAGAATCCAAGATGCTGCTAACCTCATACTCCTCATGATAGCCAACAGGAATGGGATGAGGACGAGAAAGTGAAGAAGTATAGGGATTGCAAACCAGTGGCTTCAAAAGTGACACGTGAAAGACATTGGAGATACGCATGCCAGGAGGAAGATCAAGGGCATAGGCCACCGGGTTCAACTTATGAAGGATGCAAAAAGGCCCAACAAAACGGGGTGCAAGTTTAGGAGTAGGCTCCCTGAATTTAAGATTACGGGTCGACAACCACATCCTCTCTCCGACCTTGTACGAAGGAGCAGATAAATGTCTCCGGTCTGCCTGTAGCATCTGACGCTGTGCAGAGACCCGTGAAGACTCTTGAATCTGCACCCAAGAGGAATGAAGGGTATGTCGATGATCCTCCATAGCCGGGATGTCCTGTGGCAAGAACGACTCAGGCAACACAGCGGGTTGGAACCCATAATTGGCCATGAATAGAGACATTCAGGAAGACGAGTTGATGGCAGAGTTCCTGGCAAACTCTGCCCAGGGTAGCAAATCAACCCAATTGTCCTGATGGTCAGAGATATAGCAGCGGAGAACAGCCGGGGTCAAGTCCAGAAGTGGGTAGTCATCCAAGCAGGGGTTGAGTCAAAAAGTGGGTAGTCTGTCGATGCGGGGTCGTCTACCAATGCGAGATGGAGAGCCGGGAAAGATCATGCACGAACACAGAGAACAGAAGACTGCTAGCAGTGATGCCCTCCAAGATTTTTCTTTCAAAGTTTAGCACCGGACTGGTTGTAATCAGAAAAATGTGGATACCCTTTCTAGAACTCACTGCTTGGTAGCTGGTGTTCGAACCAACAGGTTCAAATAAAGAAGGGGGAGGGGGAGCTTGTGGCAAACTGCCCCTGCCAGTTGTAGATAGAGTGTTTCCATTGCATAGGACATTGTGTTCATGAAGTAAATGGGTGGCAGTGGAAGGTTAGTAGCAGGATGCAGTAGGTTAATCACTGACCACACCTTGTTCCCCACCTGAGGTATAATTTGTCTTGCCCTGGGTTAATGGGTGTTGCTGGGAAAGGAAGTGTGCAGGTTGTGAGGTACCATGTCTGCAGGTCTGGAGCAGACCCAGTGGGGTCTACAGTATTTACTAGCCAGGAGGATTAATAACTGTTTCTGTTGGACTGTGATGCTTACCCCTGCGAGGGATTTCCTTGGTTTGCTGTAAACGCTGACCAAAAAAACACAGGCGGGAAGACTTTAAACCTACTTGGTGCATGAAATACTTTTCTGCAAGCTCTTCGCTTGAAGCTGAACGCCACTATTGTTACTTAAGCCCCGTACACACGTACCGATTGTCGGCCGTAAATATTCGGCCGACGACCGATCGGCCGATTGTAGGCTTGTTAGTATGATGCTTCCGACAGCCGACAGCGCATTTTCAGCCGAACAGAATCTGTCGTGCAAGCATTAAAATTTTTGTTGGCCAACACCAGAACGGCCGATCACTGGTTCACGGTTCGCCAGTCAGTACAGAATTCGGCTGACAATCAGCAGATTTGCAAGACTGGGCATGCTCAGAGAAGAAAAAACACAGGGAAAGTTAACCATCACATGACATCACTTCTGCAGTCGGCGGACAAAATTCGTGTGCAGTCTTTTGCACTTTTCAGCGGACAGGACAGCCCTGGACAAAAGACGGCCGATCGGTCGGCCGACGATCGGTATGTGTGTACGAGGCAATAGTTAGTCAGGTTGAAAAATTTCCATTTGGCTCAACCAATAAAAAAAGCTGAAGTAGATAAGCTATGAATTTTCTTCACCATTACATGAATGAATGTGACTTTAACATGACCTTATAAATATCAATGACACGCAATAATACAGCTCTGTAAATATTCATCCATCATTATCATTCAATTAGTTCAACTCTCACACCTCCAAAACCGATTTTATCATTTCTGCTATGATCCTATTTATTCAGCGATTATTGAAGATAACAAAGTAAAACATATAATATTTTTATTGGGACAAACAACATTGTTCTTTACAGATATTGTTTTGCAAAAACGATTGAACTTGTAATGCAATCCATAGACAAAAAGTATAACAAGACTACAAAAAAAAAAAAAGTTATTTCTACCTTTATCAATGTTAGTTAAAAAAAAAAAAAAAAAAAAAAAAACATTCTTACTGTAAAAAAAAAAATGTGTATTTTTGTCTCATATAAAATTTTTCTAAAATTCGGATTCTGGTACACACACCTACACAGGTTGAACTGGATGGACTATTGTCTTTATTCAACCTCACCTACTATGTAACTATGTAACTATGTACATACTGTAGCAATGGTATTCATAAATAAAATTCAAAGTTTTTCTTTCTTCCAATTTTGAGCTTTTCTTTTTTTTTTTTTTTAATGTGACACTGAAAGAAAAACTTGAGGAACAAGATTAACCACTTAAGCCCCAGAAGATTTTACCCCCTTCCTGACCAGGCCCTATTTTGCGATTCGGCACTGCGTGACTTTAACAGACAATTACGCGGACGTGCGACGCTGTACCTAAACTAATTTGACGTCCTTTTTTTCCCACAAACAGAGCTTTCTTTTGGTGGTATTTGATCACCTGTGCGATTTTTTTTTTTGATCATGCGCTATAAACAAAAAAAGAGCGACAATTTTGCAAAAATAACAATATTTTTCACATTTTTTTTATATGAAATTCCCCCAATAAAATGTAAAAATCAAATTTTTTTTAACATTTTTGGCCAATTTGTTTTCTGCTACCTATGTTTGGTAAAAAAAAAATCGCAACAAGCATATTTTCATTGGTTTGCACAAAAGTTATTGCGTTTACTAACTAAGGGAAAGATTTTTGTCATTTTTTGTTGTTTTTTTTTTTCAACGAGTAATGGCGGCGATCTGCAATTTTTTTTTTTGCGGGACTGCGACATTGCGGCGGACAGATCGGACCCTTGACTGACATTTTTGACACTTTTGGGGTTACCAGTGACATTACTGCAGTAATCAGTGCTATACATATGCACTGTTACTGTAAAAATGACACTGGCAGGGAAGGGGTTAACTTTATTGGAGAAGGAGGGGTTAAGTGTGTCCCTAGGGGCGTGCTTCTAACTGTGTTTGGATGTGGCTTTTCATGTAACAGCAGAGATCTACGGTCCTACATAGCAGGACCGTATGATCTCTGCTGTTACACAGGGGAGAATGACAGGCGGCTGTGTTTACATCAGCCGCCTGCCTTTCTCCCTCTGTAACGGATGATCGCGAGTGACCGGCGGACATCGGGTCCGCCGGTCACTCGCGCGGAGGTGTCTGTGAACGAGCGGGGGCGGGAGCGCGCCTCCGGCGGCGCGAGCTCACCCCCTTTTGGCTCACAGGCTAGTGACGTAGCGGTACGTCACTTTGCCTGCATGGGGGTTACAAGTGGTTAAATAAGCAGGAAAATGATAGTTAATAGGAGATGGGTATGTATTATTATGTTATTATTATACAGGATTTATATAGCGCCAACAGTTTGCGCAGCGCTTTACAATATGAGTATGTAGGAGTTAATTTGTGATGAATAGGATAAACTAGGGGTTAGTAAGGGGTTCAATAGGAGCAATTTTTGCTTAAAAAAAAACAGCTCATTCCTTTAATCTGCATATGAAGGAACGTTAAGGTCTCCTGCACACGGTACTCCTGTTTGAGCATCTCGCAGCTTCAAAAAGCTCAGTACAGCTTTTTTATACGGCCCATCAATTATAATGTGCCTATGCACACAGGCGCGTAAACAAGCGCTGTGCATTCTTCAGTAAGAACAAAATAGAAAAATTTGCATTTTTGGTCAGTCATTTAAGCCTCAATGCACGCAAATACGCATGAAAACGCGCAAATACATACAAAAAGAAAAAAAAAAACGTCTGGAAAAAGTAGATGCTCAAACAGGAGTATTGTGTGCAAGAGGCCTAATACAAAAGTTACAATGTTACTTTGTATCTCTCTATCTCTTGTCTGATCAATGTTTATATACAATATTACTTTGTATCTCTTTATCTCCCGTCTGAACAATGTTTATAAACAATGTTAATTTGTATCTCTCTATCTCCCGTCTGAACAATGTTTATAAACAATGTTACTTTATATCTCTCGTCTGATCAATGTTTATAAACAATGTTACTATGTATCTCTTTATCTCTCATCTGAACAAAGTTTATAAACAATGTTACTTTATATCTCTCTCTCTCATCTGATCAATGTTTATAAACAGTGTTACTTGGTATCTCTCTATCTACCGTATGAACAATGTTTATAAACAATATTACTTTGTATCTCACTATCTCCTATCTGAACAATGTTTATAAACAGTGTTATGTTTTATCTATCTCTTGTCTGATCAATGTTTCTAAACAATGTTACTTTTGTATCTCTTTATCTCCTGTCTGATCAATGTTTATAACCAATGTTACTTTGTATTTCTCCATCTCCTGTCTGATTTATGTTTATAAACAATGTTACTTTGTATCTCTCTGTATCTGATCAATGGTTACAAGCATTATGTCAGAAGGTCTGTTTTTCAACAACGGCTTTTTCATTTGTACAGCAACTAACATCTGTCATTTTTATGGCCAACAATTGCTGACAAGTGAATGGAGGGGGTGGGCTGCAGAAAGACAGAACCTACTACATATGTAAAGTAACAATGTTACTTTACATCTCTCTATCCCCTGTCTGATCAATGTTTATAAACAATGTTATCTTGTGTCTGATCAATGTTTATAAACAATGTTACTTTGAATCTCTCTATCTCCTGTCCGATCAATGTTTATAAACAATGTTATCTTGTGTCCGATCAATGTTTATGAACAATGTTACTTTGAATCTCTCTATCTCCTGTCCGATCAATGTTTATAAACAATGTTATCTTGTGTCCGATCAATGTTTATAAACAATGTTACTTTGAATCTCTCTAGTCCCCATCTGATCAATGTTTACGAACAATGTTACTTTGTATCTCTCTATCTCCCGTCTGGTCAATGCCGCACAGAAGGTTTTTTATCCTAATACATAGAATGTAATAATTTTTAAAACCTTGAGGTTCAAAGTGACCCGTCTCCAAATATGGAAAGGTTTCTTCACAGTTAGAGCTGTGAAATTGTGGAACAGACTCCCTCCAGAGGTGGTTCTGGCCAGCTCAGTAGATTGCTTTAAAAACGGTCTGGATTATTTACTGTATGTACATAATATAACTGGGTGCTAATATTTATAGGTAAAGTTGATCCAGGGAATATCTGATTGCCTCTCGGGGAATCAGGAAGGAATTTATTTCCCCTGTTGTAGCAAATTGGATCATGCTTTGCTGGGGGTTTTTCGCCTTCCTCTGGATCAACTGCGGGTATAGGATTGTGTATATAAGGAGTTAAACTGTAAGGTGCGTACAGACGAAATATAATATTTGTACATCTCAGAAATTTGAATTTTGTTGGTAATCGGTCTGTGAAGGTTCTCCTTTATCCAGGTCATGGTATAGTCACATTCATTCATGTAATGGTGAAGACAATTCATAGCTTATCTACTTCAGCTCCGGGAGGTTTTACCCCCTTCATGATCAGGCCATTTTTTTTTTTTTTGCTATTCAGCAATGCACTAATCTAACTGGTAATTGCGCGGTCATGCAATGCTGTACCCAAACTATATTTATATAATTTTTTTCACACAGATAGAGCTTTTTTTTTTTTTTTTTTTTTGGTGGCATTTGATCACCACTGGGTTTTTTTTTTTTCATGTTTGCAATATACAATATCTCACAAAAGTAAGTACACCCCTCACATTTTTGTAAATATTTTATTCTATCTTTTCACGTGACAAGACTGAAGAAATTACACTTTGCTACAATGTACAGTATCTCACTAAAGTGAGTACACCTCTCACATTTTTGTAATTATTTTATTACATCTTTTCATGTGACGTTCGTAGAAAAGCAACAAACTTTAAGGGTCCATGTACACGGGACGCTGGAAATGGTCGTTTAGGAGCAGTTGGGCGTTTTTTTCAGAAGCCCCTGAACCCATCTACATGTTATCTTATCTGTCCATGTACACCAGGTCGTTTACAGTCATTTGCAGGCAGTTGCGTTCAGGGACTTTTTTTAGAACGCAATTATTTGCGTTCGAACGTGTGTTTCCCGGCGTTTCAAACGCACAAACGCGTCCGAACGCGTCTAAACGCGTCCGAACGCGTCTGAACGCGATGACCCGCGTTTAGCGTGCACGTTTTTCCATTTTAAAGGGGAATAATTTTTTTGACCTCCTAGGAACGCTTCTAAACGCAAACGCCCCCAAACGCCGCTAAACGCGGGTACAAACGCGACCGAACGGACGTTTCAAACGTCCTAAAAATTCCAGCATTCAAAGGGACTTTTAACAACGTCCCGTGTACATGGAGCCTTATACTTAAAAGTCTCCATAGGGGGCACTTTGAACATTTTTTACTGGTTACCAGTAGAGTTGAGCGGACACCTGGATGTCCGTGTTCATCGGGTTCGGCCGAACCTTGAAAAAAAAGTCCGGGTCCCTGTCCCGGACTTTTTCCGAACTTTACCCGGACACCGAACCCCATTGAAGTCAATGGGGACCCGAACTTTCAGGCACTTAAATGGCTCTAAAAAACCAATGGAAAGGGCTAGAGTGTTGAAAATGGCAGCAAAATGTAGTTAAGAGCATGGCAAGTGCTCTGCAAACAAATGTGGATAGGGAAATAACTTAAAACAACAAAAAAAACAGAAAAATAAAACAATTTTCTTCATCTGTGAAGGACGAGGCCCATATGGAGTAGGAGGGAGGTTGAGGTGGCGGTGAATGTGGCGGTGTAGGTGGATGTGGCGGTGTAGGTGGAAGCAGCGGTGGAGGGGGACGAGGTAGCCAACACTGCTTTTTTTTTAGTCATTTTAAATGAGGGTACATCCCAAAAGAGTGAGAAAGATCAAAAATATAACAATGGCTGGGTAAGGTCGGTATCCATCTCTATTCTGCACAAGGTACGGAAAAGTCCTGTGGGATCCATGCCTGGTTCATTTTAATGAATGTGAGCTTGTCCACATTGTCTCTGGACAGGCGGCTGTGCTTGTCTGTGATAACGCCCCCAGCCGTGCTAAATACACGTTCAGATAATACACTGGCTGCAGGGCACGCCAGCACCTCCAAGGCGTAAAGGGCAAGCTCAGGCCATGTGCCCAATTTTGAGACCCAGAAGTTGAAGGGGGCAGACCCCTCATTCACTACATGTAGGCGTGTGCACACATACTGCTCCACCATGTTGGTGAAATGCTGCCTCCTGCTAAGACGTTCCATATGAGCTGCTGGTGCTGCTGTTTGTTGTGGCGTGCTGACAAAGCTTTTCCACATTTCGGCCATGCTAACCCTGCCTTCTGAGGTGCTGGCGGTGCCCTGGTTGCTTGGTGACCTCTTCCTCCTCCTCCTCCTCCTCTGCCTTGGCCTTGTGCTTCAACTGTGGCCCCGCTGTCAGGTGGGAATGCCAGCAGCATCGCGTCTACCAACGTGCACTTGTACTCGCGCATCTTGCGATCACGCTCCAGTGAGTGAATTAAGGATGGTACGTTGTCCTTGTAACGGGGATCCAGCAGCGTGGCCACCCAGTAATCAGCACAAGTTAGAATGTGGGCAGCTCGGCGGTCGTTGTGGAGACACTGCAGCATGTAATCGCTCATGTGTGCCAGGCTGCCCAGAGGCAACAAAAGGCTGTCCTCTGTGGGAGGTGTATCGTCCGTGTCCTCTGTATCCCCCCAGCCACGCACCAGTGATGGCCATGAGCTGGCCTGGGTGCCACCCTGCTGTGAACATGGTTCCATCTCCTCCTCCAGCTCCTGCTCCTTATCCTCCAGAACTGTGCCCCTGCTGGACAATTGTGTACCTGGCGTTTGTGGGTGCAGGAACCCACCCTCAGAGCCACTTGTGAATGACTGCCCTGAAAGCCTTGGAAATGATTTCTCTTCCTCCTCCTCCTCCTGTGCCACATCCTCTTCCATCATCGCCCAAATAGTTTTTTGAAGGAGGCATAGAAGTGGGATAGTTAAGCTGAGAACGGCGTCATCGGCACTGGCCATGTTGGTGGAGTACTCAAAACAGCGCAACAAGGCACACAGGTCTCGCATGGAGGCCCAGTTATTGGTGGTGAAGTGGTGCTGTTCCGCAGAGCGACTCACGCGTGCGTGCTGCAGCTGAAACTCCACTATGGCCTGCTGCTGCTCGCACAGTCTTTCCAGCATGTGCAAGGTGGAGTTCCACCTTGTGGGCACGTCACATATGAGGCAGTGAGCGGGAAGGCCGAAGTTACGCTGCAGCGCTGACAGGCGAGCAGCAGCAGGGTGAGAACGCTGAAAGTGCGCACAGACGGCCCGCACTTTCTGCAGCAGCTCTGACATATCGGGGTAATTTTTAAGGAACCTCTGCACCACCAAATTCAGCACGTGCGCCAGGCAAGGGATGTGCGTCAAACCGGCTAGGCCCAGAGCTGCTATGAGATTTCGCCCGTTATCGCACACCACCAGGCCGGGCTTGAGGCTCGCTGGCACCAACAACTCATCGGTCTGCTGTTCCATGCTCCTCCACAACTCCTGCGCGGTGTGTGGTTTTTCCCCCAAACAGGCAAGTTTTAAAACTGCCTGCTGTCGTTTACCCCTGGCTGTGCTGAAGTTGGTGGTGAAGGTGTTACGCTGACCGGTTGAGGAGGCGGTAGAGGATGAGGAAGAGGAGTAGGAGGAGTTAGGAACAGGAGGCAAACTGAAGCACCCTGCAATCCTCGGCAGTGGAAGATGCGCCCAAAACATTTGAAAGTTGTATCTCACACGTACCGATACAGACTATGCTGCAATTTAATTTTTTTTACCCCAAAAGGGTGTAGATTGAATAGCCGAATAGAAAAAAGTATATAAAATTTGTGATTTTTCAATAGCACGTGTGAACACAGCAGTGTCTTATGTTTTATGTCACAGTCAGCAGCAGGCTATGAAGGGAAAAAAAAAATTCCCCTTTAACTTTGTAATTTTTAAATAGCAGATTAGAACAGCACTCTGTAGTAAAATATAGCTGAACGCTGCACACAACAGACTGATAAAAAATATTTTTTTTTCTCACTCCTCCTCCTCCTCAGTGGGCTCAAGTGAGGGCAAAAAGATCGTTCACTGCACCACCCCCCACACAGCAAAATCGATGTAGATCGCTAATGGACGATTGTTCTGCCCTGTGTCTCCTAATCTCTCCCTGCCTAATCTCTCCAGCCTGTCTCTAAAATGCTCAAATATCTTTCCCTGCCTACACTCCGACCTGCCCCTGCATTCTTTTCGGGCACAATGTTGTTTTTCCCTGTCTGTCCCTAATCAGCAGCAGCCAGCACCGTTATGATGTGTGCTCTCTCCCTACACTACAGCAGACTGACGCACAGCGCGCTGTGTCTCAAGCTTATAAAGACCTGGGTCACATGCTTCAGCTGGCCAATCACAGCCATGCCATTAGTAGGCATGGCTGTGATGGCTTCTTTGGCACACCAGTTAAACGCTTGTTGATTGGCTGTTGAAAGCCCGCCATTAAAAGCGCGCCATTACATACAAAACAGGAAATAAAATTACCGAACACGGATTTTAAACCCAAACATACAGTAAAGTTTTCGGGTCTGTGTCCGGGGTAACAAAAATTCAATTATCCGGTACGGACCCGAATAATACAGTCCGTGTTCGCTCAACACTAGTTACCAGTTTTGAGTTACAGAGGAGGTCTACTGCTAGAATGATCTCACATGTGTGGATTGAACACCGTTTACATACAGTATCTCACAAAAGTGAGTACACCCCATACATTTTTGTAAATATTTTATTCTATCTTTTAATGTGACTACACTGAAGAAAAGACACTTTGCTACAATGTAAAGTAGTGAGTGTACAGCTTGTATAAGGCTCCATTCACACTACCGCGACTTGTCAGACGACTTGTCAGCCTGACAAGTCGCGTTCCCTCGCAGTCCATTGACTGGTACAGGACCCGTTCTAATAGGAGCAACATAAGTCCTTCCGACTTAGAAAAAGGGTCCTGTACTACTTCGGGGCGACCTCAGAGCATTATATGAAGTCTGTGCAAGTCATGTCGAAGTCGCGGTGCATGGGACTTCACAGGTCGCCCCCAAAGTCGTGCCGCTTCAGTGTGAATATGGTGTAACAGTGGTGTAACAGTGTAAATTTGCTGTCCCCTCAAAATAACTCAACACACAGCCAATAATGTCTGAACTGCTGGCGACAAAAGTGAGCACACCCCTAAGTGAAAATGTCCAAATTGGGCCCAATTATCCATTTTCCCTCCCCGGGGTCATGTGACTCGTTAGTGTTACAAGGTCTCAGGTGTGAATGGGGAATAGGTGGGGTAAATTTGGTGTTATCGTTCTCACTCTCTCATACTGGTCACTGGAAGTTCAACATGGCACCTCTTGGCGAAGAACTCTCTGAGGATCTGAAAAAAAAATAACTGTTGCGCTACATAAAGATGGCCTAGGCTATAAGAAGATTGCCAAGACCCTGAAACTGAGCTGCAGCATGGTGGCTAAGACCATACAGCGGTTTAACAGGACAGGTTCTACTCAGAACAGGCCTCACCATGGTCGACCAAAGAAGTTGAGTGCAAATGCTCAGCGTCATATCCAGAGGTTGTCTGTGGGAAATAGAGGTATGAGTGCTGCCAGCATTGCTGCAGAGGTTGAAGGGGGTGGGGGGTCAGCCTGTCAGTGCTCAGACCATACGCTGCACACTGCATCAAATTGGTCTGCATGGCTGTCGTCCCAGAAGGAAGCCTTTTCTAAAGATGATGCACAAGAAAGCCTGCAAACAGTTTGCTGAAGACAAGCAGACTAAGGACATGGATTACTGGAACCATCTCCTGTGGTCTGATGACACCAAGATAAACTTATTTGGTTCAAATGGTGTCAAGCATCTTTGGCGGCAACCAGGTGAGGAGTACAAAGACAAGTGTGTCTTCCTACAGTCAAGCATGGTGGTGGGAGTGTTATGGTCTGGGGCTGCATGAGTGCTGCCGGCACTGGGGAGCTACAGTTCATTGAGGGAACCATGAATGCCAACATGTACTGTGACATACTGAAGCAGAGCATGATCCCCTCCCTTCAGAGACTGGGCCGCAGGGCAGTATTCCAACATGATAACAACCCCAAACACACCTCCAAGACAACCACTGCCTTGCTAAAGAAGCTGAGGGTAAAGGTGATGGACTGGCCAAGCATGTCTCCAGACCTAAACCCTATTGAGCATCTGTGGAGCATCCTCAAACAGAAGGTGGAGGAGGGGAAGGTCTCTAACATCCACCAGCTCTGTGATGTCATCATGGAGGAGTGGAAGAGGAATCCAGTGGCAACCTGTGAAGCTCTGGTGAACTCCATGCCCATGAGGGTTAAGGCAGTGCTGGAAAATAATGGCGGCCACACAAAATATTGACACTTTGGGCCCAATTTGGACATTGTCACTTAGGGGTGTACTCACTTTTGTTGCCAGCGGTTTAGACATTAATGGCTGTGTGTTGAGTTATTTTGAGGGGACAGCAAATGTACACTGTTATACAAGCTGTACACTCACTACTTTACATTGTAGCAAAGTGTCATTTCTTCAGTGTTGTCACATGAAAAGATAGAATAAAATATTTACAGAAATGTGAGGGGTGTACTGACTTTTGTGAGATACTGTAAGTGAAAAGAGACCGAAAATTAAAAAAACAAACAAAATATTTTTTACTTTCTGCTATAAAACATATACAATAAAAAAAAAAAAATTTCTTCATAAAAATTTGTCCAAAATATATTCTGCTTCTTGTCTTTGATATTAAAAAAAATCCCAATAAGTTTATATTGATTTGTTTGTGTGAAATTTATGGTGTCTGCAAAACTATATCCTGGAATTTTTTTGTTTTTTTAATAGTACTAATGGGGGTGATCAGCGACTTAGGATGGGACTGCCATAGTGCGGCAAGCAATCGGATACTCAGGCCCCTTTCACACTTGGGCGACTTGTCTTGCAACTTGGGGACTATACACTATACTATACACTGCCATTGTACTAATGACACTGGCTGGGAAGAGGTTAACATCTAGGGTGATCAAGGGGTTAAATGTGTGTCTAACAATGTGTAATGTGTGCTGCTTTTACTAACAGATCTCTTTGTTATTCCCGCTTTGAGCGATGGTTCCCTCTGTACAGAGCTCTGTGTTGACTGTAAACAGAGGGCTCTGGGCTGTGATTGGACAGAGCTGATCAGCAGGCCAGGCTTCTGCTGGAAGGAAAACACAGGCGCCACTCTAATGCCTCGTACACACCTACCGATCGTCGGCCGACCGATCGGCCGTCTTTTGTCCAGGGCTGTCGTGTCCGCTGAAAAGTGCAAAAGACTGCACACAAATTTTGTCGGCCAACAACAGCCGACTGCAGAAGTGATGTCATGTGATGGTTAACTTTCCGTGTCTTTTTTCTTCTCTGAGCATGCCCAGTCTTGCAAATCTGCTGATTGTCGGCCGAATTCTGTACTGACTGGCGAACAATCGGCCGTTCTGGTGTTGGCCAACAAAAATTTTAATGCCTGCATGACAGATTCTGTTCGGCCGAAAATGCGCTGTCGGCTGTCGGAAGCATCATGCTAACAAGGCGGCCGAATATTTACGGCCGACAATCGGTACGTGTGTACGAGGCATAAGTGCAGAATCTTGAGATTTATTAGAATGAACCAAAGGAAAAGGTACTCACAAAGGTAATAATGTTAAAAGCAACATAAAACGTATCCATATGAAATAAATTAATTTTGGACGCATATATAGTGAATGTTTTAAAACTATTAAGGATATTGGGAAAATATTAAGAATATCTTAAGTATTTTAAACATTTATAAAAAATATCCAAAAATATTTTAAGATATATTTTAAAAGGTATATATACACTCATTAACCACTTTACCACCGGAGGATTTTGCTGTCTTACGTCCAGGCCACTTTTTGCGATTCGGCGCTGTGCGACTTTAACTGACAATTGCGCGGTCGCGCGACGCCATACCCAAACGAAATTTACGTCCTTTTTTCCCACAAACAGAGCTTTCTTTTGGTGGTATTTGATCACCTGTGCGATTTTTATTTTTTGCGCTATAAACAAAAAAAGAGCGTTTATTTTGAAAAAATAACAATATCTTTAACATTTTTTTATATGAAATTCCCCCCCAAAAAAATGTAAAAATCTAATTTTTTTAGAATTTTTGGCCAATTTGTTTTCTGCTACCTATGTTTGGTAAAAAAAATTGCAATAAGCGTATTTTGATTGGTTTGCTCAAAAGTTATTGCGTTTACTAACTAAGGGAAAGATTTTTGTCATTTTTGGTGTTTTTTTTTAACGCGTAATGGCGGTGATCTGCAATTTTTTTTGCGGGACTGCGACATTGCGGCGGACAGATCAGACCGTTGACTGACATTTTTGACACTTTTGGGGGTACCAGTGACATTACTGCAGTAATCAGTGCTATATATATGCACTGTTACTGTAAAAATGACACTGGCAGGGAAGGGGTTAATTTTATTGGAGAGGGAGGGGTTAATGTATGCCTGGTGCTTACTGACGTGTGGGGGGGAGGTGACTGAGTGACAGAAGGACAGATCGGATGTTCAGCTATGCTGAACACTCCGATCTGTCAGTCCCTGTCATTTAGGAGATCCGCCCGCTCTGTTTACACAGGCGGGCGGATCTCCTCACTCGATTCCCTGACGATCGGGGCAGAGCAGCGGCGATCGTCGCTGCTCCTCCCCTGGCCCGACTCCCGCTGTGAATGAAAACAGCGGGAGCGCGCCCCCCGGCGGCGCGCGAGCGCCGCCTACAGGGGGAGGAGTCCAGCGATGTAGGTCCACGTCGCAGGACGGGAACGAGCCACTGTGCCGCAGTAGCAGCACAGTGGCTGGGGCTAAAGTGGTTAATATTATGAAAAAAAGGATGTCAAATAAAAAAGAGTAAAAAAGATGAATAAGGTGGACTCTAGGACCTAGCAGGTTCGGGCTTCCACTGTATTTAAGTCCCACATCCAATATCGACCTGAGGAAGGAGCGCATGCTCCGAGAACGCGTCGCTGGCGCCATGACGTAATCACGTATCCTGGAAGTGACGACGGATCGGCATCAGAGTGTCCCCGCGACCAGGAAGTGCGGACTGCCCCCGTTTACTGCCTGTACACCGCAACCGCTCAAGCCATCCTGATCAAAATACCAGAGTGATTGTCTATGCTGCTTTTAACATTATTACCTGTGTGACTACCTTTTCCTTTGGTTCATTCTAATAAATCTCAAGATTCTGCACTTAGAGTGGCGCCTGTGTTTTCCTTCCAGTTGGCTCCAAGCATCTTCTACTTCTCACCAGAGCTGCCTCAGGAGTGTTTATTGGGATTTTTTATGGACTTTTATATGGACTTATGAACTGCCCCTTTGCTTGATATTATTTCATTTGGTTGTTTTTTTCTTAGTGACACCCGTGAAGTCCCTGGTAATACTTTTTCCTCCCTGTTGAGCGCCAGTTGTTATTTTATTTCCAGACTTCTGCTGTGTACAATGCGTATGCGCACTCTATACCCGGAAGCGAGCAGTCACGTACCGTCGCTTTGCCTGCATGGGCCGCCTGCCCGCAGTACAGTGGCAGTCAGCAAGTGGTTACAAAAGCCACTTCTTCACTATAATCTGTGACAGGCGAGCAGTGTTAATTCCGTCGACTAAAACCGACTAAAACGTTTTCGTTGACTAAATTAACACAATTTTAGTCGACTAAAATATGACTAAAACTAAAACAATTCAGATGACTAAAATATGACTAAAACTAAAATGGCATTTTAGTCAAAAGACTATAACTAACACTAAATCGAAATTTGCTGCCAAAATTAACACTGGTGCATGCTCAAAGCTTAATACCATAAATAATAACATATTAGATTTTTCACTCCAGGACCAACAGTAGTATATAATGAGTTTGGAAATTGTAGAGAAATGCTTAAATAATGCATTACAAATTACAATTGAACTACACCCATTCGATTATAGATGACTAAAATGAGTTTTAGTAGACTAAAATGTAGGACGTTTTAGTCGACTAAAATGTAGGACGTTTTAGTCGACTAAAATGTAGGACGTTTTAGTCGACTAAAATGTAGGACGTTTTAGTCGACTAAAATGTTCTGGAGTTTTAGTCGACTAAATACAACTAAAACTAAAACACTTGCAGAAGACTAAAATGGGATTAAAACTAAAATGCCATTTTAGTCCTAAGACTTATGCCTCGTACACACGTACCGATCGTCGGCCGACCGATCGGCCGTCTTTTGTCCAGGGCTGTCCTGTCCGCTGAAAAGTGCAAAAGACTGCACACGAATTTTGTTGGCCAACAACAGCCGACTGCAGAAGTGATGTCATGTGATGGTTAACTTTCCTTGTCTTTTTTCTTTTCTGAGCATGCCCAGTCTTGCAAATCTGCTGATTGTCGGCCGAATTCTGTACTGACTGGCGAACGATCGGCCGTTCTGGTGTTGGCCAACAAAAATTTTAATGCCTGCACGACAGATTCTGTTCGGCCGAAAATGCGCTGTCGGCTGTCGGAAGCATCATACCAACAAGCCTACAATCGGCCGATCGGTCGTCGGCCGAATATTTACGGCCGACAATCGGTACGTGTGTACGAGGCATAAGACTAAAACTAAATTGAAATTTGCTGCCAAAATTAACACTGCAGGCGAGACAACATTGGAGAAGAATTAGTAGACAGGGACAGAACTTTCCACCCTATAACAAGGACCTCCATGGCAAGATCACCGGATTTTATTTTGTTTTACACTCTAAACGCTGACATAACAAGAATTTGCGCCCTTCGGTCTCAGGGTGATGCCTGCAGGTGCATGTTGTTTTTTAGAGCGGACGATCGGCTTTTCTTGTGATGACAACCGATGCGGCTAAGCAGCTGCTTGGTTGTTATCACAAGCAGTGGGAGGGGTTGCCCCCCCCCCCTAATTCCGCCTCTCCGTCCGGGTCTCCCGTCCCACCGAGGACCTGAGTGACCAGCCGGCACGTCCGCTGGCTGGCCGGATTCGGCTTTGATCGGGTCTCTGATGTAAAAACAGGGAAGTGATGTCATGACATCACTTCCTGTTACTGGAGCCTTAAAAGCGCTAGATTTTTAAAAAATGACAGTATTAAAAATAGCCAAACTTGGTGTTTTGAATGCTTTTAAGTGTAGCGGAAGGGTTTGGTGTCTTTTAGACCCCCGATCCCTCCATAGAGAGCACCTGTCACCAGGGCCGGTGCTTCCACTAGGCAAACTAGGCAGCCGCCTAGGGCGCATTGCCACCTAGGGGCGCAGCCAGGAGTCGGCACTCTCTCTCCTTTATTAATGATCCTTGTGGGCTGAGGGGAGGGGCGGCAGTGGGGGAGGAGGAAGGGACAGAGGAAGATGCCAGGTGTCTGGGGTAGTGGCGGAACTACCAAGCCTTGGCTTTGGCGGGGCCCCAGAAGGCAGGAAGGGAGCCCACTGGAGTGCTGCCTCCATGATGATCCTCTTCAGCTGGAGCTGAGCGGCCTAAACCCCAGGCAGGAAGTGATACTCTGCACTGAGCTGGTGGGCAGTCGTCATTTCCCTGGGTCGGTATTAAGCAGGGAGCGGAGGAGAGCTGAACCTGAGCCGGAGCTCGGCACTGGAGGGCGGAACCTTTACTGGGGCAGAAGCGACAAAGCACCGGAATGGTCTGAGGAGGTTGGTGATGAAGGATGTGCGGAGCTCTCTGACTGCTGCCTCTTCCTCCACCAGGAGCCGGTTGGAGCTGAGAGGAGTGGCCTTGGAAAAAGGAATTAAAGTGAAGAAGAGGAGAGTGCAGGCCACTCTCTTCATACCGCCCAGTGAGTGTCCCCAGAACAGGGGATCCGTGTCCCTGGGTGTGACATGGAGGATCCCTGGTGTGTAAGGGAATTGGGGTCACCAGGTGTGCCATGGGGAATCAGAGTCCCCAGGTGTGACATGGGGGATAGGGGTCACCGGGTGTAACAGGGGTTTGGGGTCACCAGGTGTGCCATGAGTAATTGGGGTCCCTGGGTGTGCCATGGGGGATTGAGGTCCCCAGGTGTGACATGGAATAACATCAGGGTCCCCAGGTGTGACATGGAGGAACATCAGGGTCCCCAGGTGTGACATGGAAAAACATCAGGGTCTCTCCAGGTATGACATGGAGGAACATCAGGGTCCCCAGGTGTGACATGGAAAAACATCAGGGTCTCTCCAGGTATGACATGGAGGAACATCAGGGGCCCCTGGGGTGACATATAGGAACATTGGGGTCACTGGGTATGACAGCATGACATGGAGGAACACGGGGTTCCCTGGGTGCCACATGGAGGAACATCGGGGTCAGTGGTTATGACAGCAAGACATGAAGGAATATTGGGGTCCCAGAATGTGACATGGTAAAACATCAGGGTCCCTGGGTGTGACATAGAGGGACATCAGGGTCCCCAGGTGTGACATGGAGGAATATGGGGGTTACTGGGTACGACAGCATAACATGGAGGAACCATCAGATCAGGGTCACTGGGTAGGACATGGAAAAGTTTTTAACCCCTTCCCTTTTTATTTTTTTTTTTTTGGGGGGGGGGGGGGCGCAAGTAGCTGGTCTTGCCTAGGGCGTAAAATAGTCTAGCACCGGCCCTGCCTGTCACTGCCTATTACTGTCACAAGGAATGCTTACATTGACAGCAATACAATTGATCAATTTTTTTTTTTTCAAAGAATGGTGTAAAAATAGAAAAAAAAAATTAAATAAAACAATTAAGAGAAAAAATAATAATGTAAAGCACCCTGTCCCTCCGTGCTCGCGCGAAGAAGCAAAAAAAAGTGCTTAAAAAGAAGATGAAAGGTACAGTGAAAAAAAATAAAAAAAATACCTTAACCACTTGCCGACCGCCGCACGACTATCTACGTCGACGGTCAGCCCCTCACAGGCAAACTAACGTAGGGCTACGTTGCTTGCTTGTGAGGGTCTAGGGAGCGAGCGCGCGCCGCCGGAGGCGCGCTCCCGCTCCCGCGTGGTCACGGACCCCCCCGCGCGTGTGACCAGCGGACCCGATGTCCGCCGGCCACTCGGCGATCGGCGGGGGAGAGGGAGAATGTCAGGCAGCTTGTGTAAACAAGCCACCTGTCATTCTCCTCGCTGTAAAGACACTGATCACATGGATCTACTATGTAGATCCGTTGATCAGTGTCCTTACAGCTCAAGCCACAGCCAATCACAGTAGAAAGCACGCCCCTAGGGACACACACAGCCCCTCCCTCCCTCCCAAATAAAGTTAACCCCTTCACTACCAGTGTATTTTTACAGTAACAGTGCATATATATAGCACTGATTACTGCAGTAATGTCACTGGTAACCCCAAAAGTGTCAAAAATGTCAGTCAAGGGTCCGATCTGTCCGCCGCAATGTCGCAGTACCGCAAAAAAAATCGCAGATCGCCGCCATTACGCGTTAAAAAAAAAAACAACAAAAATGACAAAAATCTTTCCCTTTGTTAGTAAACGCGATAACTTTTGCGCAAACCAATCAAAATACGCTTTTTGCGATTTTTTTTACCAAACATATGTAGCATAAAACAAATTGGCCGAAAATGTTAAAAAATTTTGATTTTTACATTTTTTTGGGGGGAATTTCATATAAAAAAATGTGAAAAATATTGCTATTTTTGCAAAATTGTCGCTCTTTTTTTGTTTATAGCGCGTGATCAAAAAATCGCACAGGTGATCAAATACCACCAAAAGAAAGCTCTGTTTGTGGGAAAAAAAGGACGCCAAATTAGTTTAGGTACAGTGTCGCACGACCGCGCAATTGTCCGTTAAAGTCACGCAGTGCCGAATCGCAAAATACCCCCTGGTCGGAATGGGGGTAAAATCTTCCGGGGCTTAAGTGGTTAAAAGAAAAAAAAACATTTAAGCGCCTCATCCCTCCGTCCTGGTGTGCAGAAGTGAACGCATACGTATGTCACGCCCGCAAATGTAAACAGAGTAACGCCATGATCATTAGACTGAGAGCAATAATTCTAGCACTAGACCTCCACCGTAACTCTAAACTGGTAACCGTTCATTCTTTTTTTAACCACTTAAGCCCCGGAAGATTTTACCCCCTTCCTGACCAGGGCCTATTTTGCGATTCGGCACTGCGTGACTTTAATGGACAATTGCGCGGTCGTGCGACGCTGTACCCAAACGAATTTGACGTCCTTTTTTTCCCCACAAACAGAGATTTCTTTTGGTGGTATTTGATCACCTGTGCGATTTTTTTGATCATGCGCTATAAACAAAAAAAGAGCGACAATTTTGAAAAAATAGCAATATTTTTCACATTTTTTTATATGAAATTCCCCCCCAAAAAAAAATGTAAAAATCTAAATTTTTTAACATTTTCGGCCAATTTGTTTTCTGCTACCTATGTTTGGTAAAAAAAATCGCAAAAAGCGTATTTTGATTGATTTGCGCAAAAGTTATCGCGTTTACTAACAAAGGGAAAGATTTTTGTCATTTTTGTTGTTTTTTTTTAACGCGTAATGGCGGCGATCTGCGATTTTTTTGCGGTACTGCGACATTGCTGTGGACAGATCGGACCCTTGACTGACATTTTTTACACTTTTGGGGTTACCAGTGACATTTCTACAGTAATCAGTGCTATACATATGCACTGTTACTGTAAAATTACACTGGCAGTGAAGGGGTTAACTTTTTTTTTGAGAGGGAGGGGCTGTGTGTGTCCCTAGGGGCGTGATTCTAACTGTGATTGGATGTGGCTACTAGTGTATGAACAGAGATCAACAGTCCTACATAGTAGAACCGTATGATCATCATTCATACACCGGAGAGAATGACAGGCGGCTTGTTTACATTAGCCGCCTGCCTTTCTCCCTCTCCCCCGACGATCGGGTCCGCCGGTCACACGTGCGGGGGGGTCTGTGACCACGCGGGAGCGGGAGCGCGCTTCCGGGGGCGCGCGCTCGCTCCCTAGACCCTCACAGGCTAGCGACGTAGACCCAGGGCCGGCGCTACCACTAGGCGGACTAGGCAGCCGCCTACAGCGCACTGCTGCCTAGGGCGCAGCCACGGCCATTGGAGAGTCCTGGTTCGGGGTGGGGGAAGCAGGGAAGCAAGCAGCGGTGTTCTCATGGAGTAGGCATCTGTCTCCATGCTGTGAGCGGGCGGCGGCCACAGAGAAACAGAACAGCGAGGGGAAGCTAAGCCCTGAGAGTTTGGGATAGGAGGTGAGCAGCGGTGGGGGCGGCGGCACCTCCCAGAGCCTGGATTTCTTCACTTCAACGTCATGTGATGTGACAGCGGCCCCCCGGAGGACTAGGACGGGCGCAGTGGGGGGTGTGGTACAGGGGTGCAGTTCACTACCGGGTGACACCCGCAGAGAGGGGACATGATCCCGAGGGCAGCATGCTACACCGGCGCCACGCTAACTCCTCAGTCTCACTGCTGCTACGGCTGCCTCCTGTCACAGCGCCAATCAAGTGTGGAGGAGGAGGAAAAAGGGAGACCTACCGCGGTCTACCCCAATGGCTGATACTACCTGCTCGACCCTCACCGCCTGGAGCCGAGTCCTGTCCACAACTTCACTGTCTGTGGTAAGTACCATGGGGGAGCTCTCAGCATGGTCTTACCTTGGGTTTAAATATACTTAGCTGGCAGACTGCATGCTAGGCATTGGAGCTCCTCAGGATCACTGCGGTGGGCATGCTGGGCATTGCAGTTCCTCAGGATCATTGCGGTGGGCATGCTGGGCATTGCAGTTCCTCAGGATCACTGTCGTGGGCATGCTGGACATTGCAGTTACTCAGGATCCCTACAGCGTGCCCACTGTAGTGATCCTGAGGAACTGCAATGCCCAGCATGCCCACGACAGTGAGGCAGATGGACTACAATGCCCAGCATGCCCTCTGCAGTGAGGCAGATGGACTGCAATGCCCAGCATGCCCACCGCAGTGATCCTGAGGAACTGCAATGCCCAGCATGCCCACCGCAGTGATCCTGAGGAACTGCAATGCCCAGCATGCCCACTGCAGTGATCCTGAGGAACTGCAGTGCTCAGCATGCCCTCTGCAGTGATCCTGAGGAACTGCAATGCCCAGCATGCCCTTTGCAGTGAGGCAGATGGACTGCAATGCCCAGCATGCCCTCTGCAGTGAGGCAGAGGGACTGCAATACCCAGCATGCAATCTGCAGTGGTTCTGAGGGGCTCCACATCCATCACGCTGTTGGGATGACGGGCTACAACTCCCAGCATGCATTCTGCAGCCTACACTAATTGAGAATCCTCTCCACCTCTTCTCCACCCCTCCTCTCCCCCCCTCATCTCCCCCCCCCTCATCTCCCCCCCTCCTCTCCCCCCCTCCTCTCTCCCCCCTCCTCTTCCCCCCCTTCCTTTCCATAAACCCCCTCCTCTCCTCCCCTCCTTCCTCTCCATATACCTCCACCCCCCTTCCTCTTTATACACCCCCTCCTCTCCACCCCCCCCTCTATTCCTCCTACTCTCCATCCTCCTCTCCTCCCCCCCCCCTCCTCAGTACCTAACGCACAACCCTTAACCCTGCATGCAGTACGTAGCACACCCCACAACCTTGCACTATCCAAAAAGCGCAACCCGCAACCCTGCACTCAGTACCTAGCACACCTCTCAACCCTGCACGCAGTACCTAGTGCACCCCAAAACCCTGCACTCAAGACTAAGCGCAAACCCCTCAACCCTGCACGCAGTACCTAGTGCACCCCAAAACCCTGCACTCAGTACCTGCACGCGCAAACCCCTCAACCCTGCACGCAGTACCTAGCGCACCTCTCAACCCTGCACGCAGTACCTAGTGCACCTCTCAACCCTGCACGCAGTACCTAGTGCACCTCTCAACCCTGCACGCAGTACCTAGTGCACCTCTCAACCCTGCACGCAGTACCTAGTGCACCTCTCAACCCTGCACGCAGTACCTAGCGCACCTCTCAACCCTGCAATCAGTACGAAGAGCACCCTGCACGCAGTATGTAGTGCATCCTGCAACCCTGCACTCTTTATGTAGCGCACCCCACAACCCTGCACTCCCCTGCATTCTGTGCATTACACACTTCTGACCCCTGGCACGTACACCATATACATGGACAGGGGAAAGGGGGTGCAGTCAGGGGCAGAGACAAGGGGGGGGGGCGGCAAAATTAGATTTCGCCTAGGGTGTCAAAATTCCTTGCACCGGCCCTGCGTAGACCTACATCGCTCTGCCTGTGAGGGGCTGACTGCTGCAGTAAATAGTCATGCGGTGGTCGGCAAGTGGTTAATGGAAATTTTTAGGTACTGTAGTTTGTCGCCATTCCATGAGCGTGCGCAATTTTAAAGCATAACATGTTGGGTATCTATTTACTTGGCGTAACATCATCTTTCACATTATACAAAAAATTGGGCTAACTTTTCTCACTCGCTGTGTCCAATCACAGCGGGAGTGGGTCGCCGGCAGTGCGCATGCGCACCCCAGACCCAGAAGTGCAGAATCACATACAGGTACATGATTCTGCCCAGAGCGGCCGTCCTGCCGCAGTAAATGTACGTGGGGCGTCTGCATCTCGTTAAACTAAATTTAAAGATGACATTCTTTACGCTTCACACGATATCCGCCCATGAAAAAAAAAAAGTGATTCCATAAACCCTCAAGATTTTATGTAAAACCGGGGAGTCCCAAAAAAAAAGAAAAAGAGACATTATTTTAATAAAAGCTGCAGATTTATAGAGATAGAAGATGACTTTTAAGTTTATAAAGCTTCTATGAGATTGTAGTGATCGGGATCACGTCTATTTTAATATCAGGTTACGTCTGATTGCTTTCCTGTGTGTGAAGTCTAACACTGCATTGCTCTAGTTTCAGCTCTTACATTGTATCCTCAGCATTGATCCCGGCTTTGTCAGAGAAAGAGAGAGAGAGAAAGAGAGGAGAGAGGGAGGAGAGAGAAAGAGAGGGGAGAGAGAGAGGGAGAGAGAGAGAGAGAGAGAGAGAGAGAGAGGGGAGAGAGAGGAGAGAGGGAGGAGAGAGAGAGAGGGGAGAGAGAAAGAGAGAGTGAGGAGAGAGAGAGGGGGGGGAGAGAGAGGAGAGAGAGAGAGAGGAGAGAAAGAGAGGAGAGAGAGAGAGAGAGAGAGAGAGAGAGAGAGAGAGAGAGAGAGAGAGAGAGAGAGGAGAGAGAGAAAGAGAGAGAGGAGAGAGAGAGAGAGAGGAGAGAGAGGAGAGAAAGAGAGAGAAAGAGAGAGGGGAGAGAGAAAGTGAGAGTAAGGAGAGAGAGAGAGAGAGAGAGAGAGAGAGAGAGAGGAGAGGAGAGAGAAAGAGAGAGAGAGCAGAGAGAGAGAGAGGGAGGGGGGAGAGAGAGAGAGGAGAGAGAGAGAAAGAGAGAGAGGAGAGAGAAAGTGAGAGTAAGGAGAGAGAGAGAGAGGAGAGGAGAGAGAGGGAGGGGAGAGAGAAAGAGAGAGAGAGAGGAGAGAGAGCAGAGAGAGAGAGAGAGAGAGAGGAGAGAGAGGGAGGGGGGAGAGAGAGAGAGGAGAGAGAGAGAGAGAGAGAGAGAGAGAGAGGAGAGAGAGAGAAAGAGAGAGAGGAGAGAGAAAGTGAGAGTAAGGAGAGAGAGAGATGAGAGAGAGGGGGAGAGAGAAACAGAGAGAGAGAAACAGGAGAGAGGAGAGAAAGACAGAGAGGTGAGAGGGAGACGCAGCGAGAGAGGTGAGAGGGAGAAGGAGAGAGAGAGAGAGAGTGAGGAGAGAGGAGTGAGGAGAGAGGAGTGAGGAGAGAGAGAGAAAGAGAGAGAGAGAGAAAGTGAGAGTAAGGATAGAGAGAGAGAGAGGAATGAGGAGAGAGAGAGGAGAGAGATTTTACTGGCATTGTGGGCATTTTGGGGGGTTTATTGAGGTTATCTGTAAAAAAACACTTCTAAACGTGGCATTTAAAAGTGGCAAAATGGACGTTTTTAACCGCCGATTACTAGCTGTGAAGTTCCAGCATTCAGAAGAGGTTTTCCCCTCCTGTGTGTGAAGTCTAACACTGCATTGCTCTAGTTTCAGCTCTTACATTGTATCCTCAGCATTGATCCCGGCTTTGTCTGCTTTGTCTCTGAGCTCACAGTGTGCGGGATTTCTGTGTCTCAGGTTTGTTTTTAGGTGCGCTGTGTAACAGAAAAGCTTACAATCCAAATCAGATTTCAGCATTCTGTAACCAAAAACCTCTACTTACGAAGGCGTCTGCGTATGTTTGGGACGACACCGGTCTGCCGCTAGCGCCATCTTCACCATACCCAGGAACCCCGCACACTGTGAGCTCAGAGACAAAGCAGACAAAGCCGGGATCAATGCTGAGGATACAATGTAAGAGCTGAAACTAGAGCAATGCACTGTTAGACTTCACACACAGGAAAGCAATCAGACGTAACCTGATATTAAAATAGACGCGATCCCAATCACTACAATCTCATAGAAGCTTTACTAACTCAAATGTCACCTTCAATTTCTATATATCTGCAGCTTTCAATAAAATAAAAAATGTCTGGTGATCCCACCATGGAGGTCCTTGCTCAGGGTGTTATAGGGTGGCAAAGCTTTGTCCCTGTCTATTAATTCCTGCCTTGTGTTGTCCCCCCTGTCAAATCTTTTGATGGAAACTACAAGTGTCCCTTTCAGCACACTTTGCACAGACATGGTCACCATCAGGAAACCCTGAGCATTGCCATGCAGCCATCATTGGAGTCTATGTAGACATGATATGGTGGCAAGGGGGCAGCTGGAGATCAGATTAACAAGTGCAACAATGGGTGAGAAAAAAAAGTGAAAACGGATTGTGATTTGGAAAAGGGCGCTTACCGATGACACACAGTTCATTCTGTTTAACTTTACATTTATTTGAATTGTTCTAACATTAAAAAAATAAATAAATAAAATACTCACTTCAAGCACAACATTGTAAAAAACATTTGGGAAATAGGTAGCTCCTGATAGGCGTATCCCCTTAAACGACTATTGACAGTGAAGATCCCTCCGATTATAACGTCACCATCCCGATAATACTCATAGTCTTCATGTACGTCGGCTGCATCCGGCATGTAGTAGGTTGATGCCGGTTCTGGGTTTTCGGTGTCAGTGGTACAAGGTGTCACACACAGAAGGAGCACACACAATTTTCCAATCTGTGTATGGGATGTCAGTATAAATCTACACAATACAACAGCAAGGAGATGAAGGGAGGTCACTATAACCCGGTATAACATTATCTGGGAATACACGAGGCTACAGATAATGTCTGTCTATGTGTCCTCCTATCATCTTATATAGAGTGCCGAGTAAGACAAGACAAAGGACCCCGCATTTAGAACCAGGCGATACCGTTATATATAACAATTTTATTTTCTGTTAATATCTGATTTTTTTTTGAACAGCAAAAAGAGAAGAAAATAAAGGACTAACATTTGTAGGCGAAGTCTTTTTTAAAATGTTCTCAGAAGATATTAAAGTTACAGTATAATAACAAAAGTATTGGGACACCAGCCTTTCATAAGCACATGAACTCTTTTTTTTGCAAATATAAATTTTTATTGAGAACAACCGGATACAGGTAAAACAGAATACATATCAAAGAAGTAACAACCTGGTCATACAAAAGTCAATGACAATGGGAAAGCACAAATCGGTGCCCCCATCCATGTAAGACATAGCAAGGAATATCCCCCAATAAGGCCAGGGCTGCTGTTAGAAATCGTGGGGCCCCGTACAGACTACCTGGCAGGTACCCCCCCCCCCCCAAGAAAATATTAAAGATATATTTAGCTAAAATTACAACAAAATCACTATTAGCAGACACAAATATAACATAACTCGCATAATTCCTGCTAAATCTAAATAAAAAACGATGTTAAATAAAAAAGAAGATGAGATGAGAAAAATATACAGGCTGGGCAGTTGGAGCTCAGTGATCAGAGAGACAGAGAGAGAGAAACAAAGTTACAATTTACAAATAAACCCCTGAGCAGAGATAACATTGGAGCCAGTGCTGGGAGGGGGGCCCACACAAGGGAGGGGGATTAGTGAGGGACAACTGTCTCTTTCTCAACAGATAAAAGCTGATAGCAGGGAGAGGGACATATCAGATTCAGGTGCTGGAGGAAGATTTCTGTATTTGTTGTCCATCACTAATCCCCCTCTCTGTGTGGGCCCCCCTGTGTGCTCGGGCCCCCTACAAGAGGGCTGGTGGTCCCCCCTATCAGCGGCCCTGAGCAAGGCAGTACTCCATTTAAGTGCTATTAAAGAAACCCTCTCCGCCCACGCCTGTTAGTTGTGACTGACCCACGAGCTGATCATCAACCACTTACTGAGGCATCATACGTCAATATTCCTACTATTGCTCTCTGCAATACAGATTCACCCCTACGTTATGTGAATATTGCCATCCCCTGTAATAACAAGGGTGCCCATTCTGTTGGTCTTATGTGGTGGATGCTGGCTCGTGAAGTTCTGCGCCTGAGAGGAACAATTTCCCGTGAACATCTATGGGAAGTCATGCCCAATCTCTATTTTTACCGGGATCCTGAGGAGATTGAGAAGGAAGAACAGGCTGCTGCAGAGAAGGCTACCACGAAGGAGGAATACCAGGGTGAATGGTCCACAAATGTTCCGGAGTTTCCTCAGCCTGAAGTTCCTGACTGGTCAGAAGGAGTACAAGTCCCATCTGTGCCCATCCAGCAATTTCCTGCAGAGAGTCCTGAGCTCCCAGCAGCTCCAAAACCTGCAGCTGCAGAAGACTGGAGCTCCCAGCCAGCTAGCACAGATGACTGGTCTACTGCCCCAACTGCTCAGGCATCAGAATGGGCTGGAACAACTACTGTATGGTCTTAAACACCCTGGTGTTACCCATGTTCAAACATCCATAGTGGACTTTTGAAATAAACCCATTTGAAAAAAAAAAAAAAAAGAAACCCTGTCCGGACCGTTACATTTTTAAGGGGTTTTGTACAGCTGGTCTCTTCGGAGACCCCTAGAGGTAAGGAAAGAAAACAGAAGTATAAGAAAGAATGTAGAGAGGCAAACAGAGGAAGAAAGTGTAGCCGGGTCGTACGGCTGGCATTGTTCAAACTGTTGTTGTTATTAAAGGTCTGCAAAGACTTTGGAACTATGGGGGACATAGTACGGGAGGAGTCAGGATCATAGACTGCTTTGAGAGAGAGAGAGAGAGAGAGACACTTCACCCAGGGAGCACTAGGGCACGCGGAGCTTGCTGGGAGTGGCTTTATAAAAGAGGGCGGGACTCAACTTCGCTCTCTTGCCTCGAGGACAGCATAGTGGAAAGAAGGGGAAGAGCTGCTGCGGATCGCAGGAGATTAGGCCGAGGCCTAGTGGCGGACACCGAAGTTGAAGCCGGTGTGAGTGAGTGGAGGAGTCTCGGTAGTGGGACCGAGCGGACAGAGACACTGAACAGAGCAGGGTCTGGCCACGGCGGACAGTGGAGCTCCCGGTTTGGGTGAGAGACATCCAGTATCTACACCTCCATAAACCACAGACTTAGGCTGAATCAGGGCAGGACAGTAGTACTGTTTGCTTACAAAGGACCGTACTGACATACAGCTAACCACTGGACACTGCAGATATACATATAGATAATGGATATAGAGGATACCCATGCAATAAGCCACTCCCTTGGGGGCAGGGATACATTTGGGGGCTCGTCCGGGATGTCCACTTCTGCCCTGAATGCCCCTCCCAGAGGGCCAGTAGCCGGAGAAGCAATGAATCCTGTCCTTGGCCGGTCCGGGCACTATATCAAGGGGCCAGTTTGGATCAGAGTGTGGTCCTACAAGTTACAGGATATGAGCACACAGAGACTGAGATCAGACGTTGGGTGCGAGCTCTAGCACCAGGGCAATCGGCCTACATTCTGGATGCAAGGGCTGACTATGCCTTGGATATTGTGCAAGTGCTAGTAGAGTGGAAGGGAGAAGTTCCAGACATATTCCAAACTGACTGGGTGATGCTGCAAGAGACTGTCCTGACTAGAGTTTTCTCCTCTTTGAAGAAGAGTGAGGAAAGTGGAGGGAAATCCCCCTCCCCTCCAGGGAGTCCTCGCCCAAAGCCCAGCTCCGTGAGCATAGGTGGAGACAAAGCTGCTGTACCCCCTGCTTCTTTCTATGCTGACATGAGTCGGTTGGTGGATAGCCTGGTTCTAAATGGGGCCAGTGGAGCTGCACAAAACTATCGCAAGTTGTGCTTCTTTTCTGGACAGTCACCCACTCCCACTGGTGAAGAGAGTTTCGAGAGTTGGATGACTCAAGCTACCCAGGCTGTGGATGAATGGAATGTTGCAGAGTCTGTGAAGAGACAGAGGATGAGTGAAAGTCTAAGGGGTCCTGCAGCGGAAGTGATCTGAAATCTACTGATGGGGAATAACAACTGTACAGCTAATGATTATCTGAAAGCTATTTTGGATGTGTTCGGGTGAGTGGAGGAGACCACTGATCTACTCTACAAGTTCAATCATACCCACCAGAAAAAGGGAGAGAAGTTATCGGAATACATTGCAAGGATAGACAAGATGTTACACCAAATTCTCCTGCCGAAGGGTGTCGACCCTAAAGATGCTGACGCCTGAATCGAGTATTGCAGGGCGCTCGGCCCAACCACCCGATTGTCTTGAAATTATTACTTAGAGGGGTCAAGGACACTCCCACTTACCCGGAACTCATGCGGGAAGTCTGGGAGGAAGAAGCCTTGCTTGAAGAGAAAAATCACAGAGGTATAGAGCCATTAAATAATGAATCCAAAAAAGAGAGAGCTTCAGCCCGGCTGCTATGAGTGGAAAATAACTTCTCAGACAACGAGAGTGAAGCTGAAATGGAGTCAAACCATCCTGAGGAAGTTTCAGAGAGGAGGAAGGTTGAGGAGGGTTCACCGTCTGCTGACTTGATGCTGCAAGTAACTCAAGCTCAGACACAAATGTGCCAGACCCTGATGCAGGTCATGGAAGCGCAAGGGAAAGTTCTCGAGAGGGCTATGTCACTCGAGAGATGTTCAGCGTTGGTAACGCGTATAGGGGGGCGGAGCTTGGGTGACCGACGCCGAACATCTCTCGAGTGACACACGCTATTACTATTGCCATAACAGCAGGCACGGTGAAGTGCCCTGTACATGTGAGTAAACTTCTATTTTCCTCAATAAAGCCTGATTGTTGAAACGGAGAGCACTATATTTTCCCTTTTATATTTTGCATCGCATGTCCCGTGTCTTGAGACCTCTGGAGGTGAGAGGCTGGAGTGTCTTTCCAGGAGTCTGATATCCTCAGTACATGCTTTTGCTGGCCCGTCTGGGTCCTGTTTGGAGGTGAGAGGCCAATCTAGCAGGTGGAGGGATTTCACAGATTGGTGTGCACTTTTCACCAGATTGCATTTCTGATTTGGACACTTGGACACTAATGCACATTTATTGGATTTTGAGCACAATCACAGCTTGTATGGACTTCAGATATTGATTATATTAACATCATTTATGTTTATTGGTGCACGTCTGGCGCAGCACATTTTTTGTATTTATATAGGGTCCATTCACACATCTGTAGAATGGGTCCGCATCCATTCCACAATTTGGCGGAACGTTTATAGACCCATTGATTTTCAATTCCAGTCTGAAAAATTAGGCATTCACAGGATAAAGAAGTAAGTGTCGGCCAGTATAGGCCCCAAAAAATTAGCCCACATGGGTTTACCTGACAGCTAAGAACGTTGTATTCTGTGGCTGAAGGTACATTAGGCATTCACAGGATACAGAAGTAAGTGTCGGCCATTCCAGGCCCCAAGAATTAGCCCACATGGGTTTACCTGACAGCTAAGAACGTTGTATTCTGTGGCTGAATGTACATTAGGCATTCCCAGGCCCCAAAAATTAGGCATTCAATGGACATGAAATGCCTTTTATGCCGCTTTATTTACCGAAGTCAAGGACCACGAATTGTTGTGGATGGATGGCGGTCTGGAGGATATTTGTGGCCTGTCATGAGGAATTTCAATGAAACATGGTCTACTGGTCACATGTCTTGAATTCCTCAGAGATCCATGCCTCATTCATTTTTATAAATGTGAGATAGTCAACACTGTCATGAGCTAGGCGAGTGCGCTTATCTGTCACGATCGTCCCTGCTGCGCTGAACGTCCTTGCGGACAGGACACTGGACGGGGGGCAAGCCAACAGTTCCATTGCAAATTGTGCAAGCTCTGGCCAGAGGTCAAGTCTGCCCACCCAGTAGTCCAGGAGTTCATCACTCCTCAGAGCATCCACATCGGCTGTTAACCCGATGTAGTCGGACACCTGTCGGTCTAGGCATTCCCTGATGCTGGATCCGGAGTACAGCTGTCGATGATTCGGCTGAAAGAAGGATCTCATATCTGAAGTGACCAAGACATCTTCCAAACGCCCTCTTCTTGCAGGTGCTGTTGGATTGCTACCCGCAAATGTCTCTCTGTGACTGGAAATTCCTCTGCCAGCGCACGCAAAAGCAGAATGCAGCATTTCCCACAGCAAGGCCTGGAAGTGCTGCATTCTGACCGCCCTCTGTGATTGTGGAAACATTTCTGCCATTTTTTGTTTGTACCGGGGGTCTAAGTACGTTGCCACCCAGTACTGGTCCTTGGCCTTTATGCTTTTTATACGGGGGTCCCCCTTAAAACACTGCAGCATGAAGGCCCCCATTCGCACTAAACTGGAAGCGGTGTCGTGGCCTGCTTCCAGCTCATCATCCAGGATAATGTCGTCCTTGTTCTCCTTCCCCCATCCACGGATAACACCAGGGATCCCAGAAAGGTTTAAAGTATGCTCTTCTTGCTCCTCCTCATCCCCCCCGGCACCATCCTCCTCCTCTGACTCCTCTTCAGACTCCTGCTGTTGATTTGTCTCAGATGGAGTAGCACCCACTGGGAATTCATCCAACTTTGCGACTTCCTCATCTTCCTGCTCCTCGACGGCTTGATCAATGACACGATGCAATGTACGCTCCGTAAGGTATGATGTCACTTATGGCGCCCTGGCCGTGACTGACCAGTTTGGTGATCTCATCGAATGGCCGCAGAAGTCTGCATGCGTCCCGCATGAGCAGCCACTGGCGAGGTGAAAAAAACCCAAGCTCCCCAGAACCTGTCCTACCGCAGAGTTCGTAAAGGTAGTCGTTAACTGCACTATCAAGCATATGCAGCGTTGAGTTCCATCGCGTCGGGCAGTCACAAATAAGATGCCTGATGGGCAGGTTGTGTCACCGCTGAATGTCAGCAAGGCGAGCCATGGCTGTGTAAGATCTTCGGAAACGGCCCGAGATTTTCCTGGTCTGCCGCAAGACGTCCTGGACCCCAGGGTATTTGACAACGAATCGCTGCACCACCAAGTTCAGGACGTGTGCCATGCATGGCATGTGTGTTATTTTGCCCTGTTTCAGCGCGCTCAGCAGATTGGCACCGTTGTCGCACACCACTTTACCAACTGTCAAATTCTGCGGTGTCAGCCACTGATCGGCCTGTGAACGCAAAGCTGAAAGGAGTGCAGGACCAGTGTGGCTCTTGGCTTCCAGGCACAACAGACACAGCACAGCATGGCCCCAATACACTATATGTGTTGTGTCAGGGGCCCCTATACTCTATGTGTTGTGTCAGGGGCCCCTATACTCTATGTGTTGTGTCAGGGTCCCCTATACTCTATGTGTTGTGTCAGGGGCCCTATACTCTATGTGTTGTGTCAGGGGCCCCTTTACTCTCTGTGTTGTGTCAGGGGCCCCTATACTCTTTGTGTTGTTCCAGGGGCCCCTATATACTATGTGTTGTGTCAGGGGCCCCTATATTCTGTGTTGTGTCAGGGGCCCCTATACACTATGTGTTGTGTCAGGGGCCCCTATACTCTTTGTGTTGTTCCAGGGGCCCCTATATACTATGTGTTGTGTCAGGGGCCCCTATACACTATGTGTTGTGTCAGGGGCCCCTATACTCTATGTGTTGTTCCAGGGGCCCCTATACGCTATGTGTTGTGTCAGGGGCCCCTATACACTATGTGTTGTGTCAGGGGCCCCTATACTCTTTGTGTTGTTCCAGGGGCCCCTATATACTATGTGTTGTGTCAGGGGCCCCTATACTCTATGTGTTGTTCCAGGGGCCCCTATACGCTATGTGTTGTGTCAGGGGCCCCTATATACTATGTGTTGTGTCAGGGGCCCCTATATACTATTTGTTGTGTCAGGGGCCCCTATAAACTATGTGTTGTGTCAGGGGCCCCTATACTCTTTGTGTTGTTCCAGGGGCCCCTATATACTATGTGTTGTGTCAGGGGCCCCTATACTCTATGTGTTGTTCCAGGGGCCCCCTTTACGCTATTTGTTGTGTCAGGGGCCCCTATATACTATGTGTTGTGTCAGGGGCCCCTATACTCTATGTGTTGTGTCAGGGGCCCCTATACTCTATGAGTTTTTCCATGGGCCCCTATACTCTATGTGTTGTGTCAGGGGCCCCTATACTCTATGTGTTGTTCCATGGGCCCCTATACTCTATGTGTTGTGTCAGGGGCCCCTATACACTATGTGTTGTGTCAGGGTCCCCTATAAACTATGTGTTGTGTCAGGGGCCCCTATAAACTATGTGTTGTGTCAGGGGCCCCTATAAACTATGTGTTGTGTCAGGAGCCCCTATACACTATGTATTGTTCCAGGGGCCCCATGTGTTTGCCATAGGTAACAGCTTCTCACCAGTAATCAGTGATTATTGTAGAGAGCGCCTCCGGCCGCAGGGGTCGCTGTAAGGCATTACTAAGCCCAGAACACCGGTTTTTCCTTCGTTAGTACTTTATCATCATCTAGTAGCTCTGACATTGTCTCTTGTCATTCGCTGCAGTCTCTCTGCGGCGGCCATTTTCTTGTAGACCAATCACAACTTTCTCCAATGGCATCAGCTTCTTAAAAATGGCGCCCGTTCCGGAGACAGATCTTGGCAGCGGGTCGGACACCTAGGAAGTCTGTGTCTGGGTGTCATAGCAGGCGGCGGAGGTGACCCTCGGGTGTTCGGGGAAAGATGGGCGCTCATCTGGTGCGGAGATACTGGGGGGAGCCCGAGCCGGACCCCCTATCCATGCCGGCCAGTCCTGTGGGAGAACAATTCCAGGAGAGGGGTGTGTGATATGAATGGGGGAGGGACTACTACTCCCAGCATGTCCTGTCTGTCAGCCTCAGGGTGCACTATAGAGGGACTACCACTCCCATCATGTCCTGCCTAAGGTGTGAGGAGGGGGTCTGTCTTATATGGTACTGTGGAGGGGACTACTACTCCCAGCATGTCCTGTCTGGAGGGTGAGCTCAGTCTCATAGGACACTATAGAGGGACTATTACTCCCAGCATCCCCTGTGTGTCAGTCCCATAGGACACTATAGAGGGACTACTACTCCCAGCATCCCCTGTGTGTCAGTCCCATAGGACACTATAGAGGGACCACTACTCCCAGCATATCCTGGTTTGGGGGAGGGGGGGGGTCTGTCAGTCTCATTGTACAATATGGAGGAACTACTAGTCCCAGCATGTCCTTCCTGGGATGGGGGTGGTAGTTGCAGTCCCAGTATATACGATATAAAGGGAATACTACTCTCAGCATGTCATGTCTGGGATTTGGGGTTGCCAGTAGCATTGGACACTATAATGGTACTACTACTCCCAGCATGGTCTGCCTGAGATTAAAGGGGAGGGGGGGTTGTTAGTCCTACAGAGCATGCAAAGGATTACTACTCCCAGCATCACAACATGTCCTGTCTGAATGGGGGGCACTGTCAGTCTATATGGGCATTATAGATGGACTACTGCTCCCAGCATGTCATGCCTGATGTGTGGAGGAGGGGGGAAATGACCATCCTAGTGTGCACTATAGGGACTACTACCCTCAGCAAGTCCTGTATTGGGGAAGGGAATGGGATCTGTCAGCCTCATTGGGCACTATAGAAAGACTACTACTCCAAGCATGTCCAGTCCTGAGGTGTCAGTCCCTTAGGACATTATAGATGGACTACTGCTCCCAGCATGCCATGCTTGAGTTGTGGAGGAGGGGGGAAATGACCGTCCTAGTGTACACTATATGGACTACTACTCTCAGCATGTCCTATATTGGGGAAGAGAATGGGGTCTATCAGCCACTATAGAAAGACTACTACTCCAAGCATGTCCGTCCTGAGGTGTCAGTCCCTTAGGGCACGATAGATGGACTACTGCTCCCAGCATGGTATGTGTAGGGTAGGTGGGGGGTCTATTCCATTTCTATCCTGCATTATAAAATAAGTACTACTCCCAGCATGTCCTGTTCAGGGAAGAGGGGGGAGGGGGGGGGGTGGCTTGGCCTTTTTGTCCCATTGGGCACTATATACAGAGTATTACTCCCAGCATGTCCTTTTTGGTGGGGGGTGGAGTTATCAGTCCCATAGGAAACAATATAGGGAATACTACTCCCAGCATGTCACACCTAAGGTTTATGGGGGTGTAATTACACTTTCATTGGGCACTATAGAGGAAGTACTACTCCCAGCATGTTCTCTTTGAGGTGTGTTTGGGAGGGGGGGTTAGAGGTGATTGCAGCCCCAGGATGCACTATGGAGGGACTACTACTCCCGGGGGGAATTGATAGGTCAGTGTGATCCTCTAGTGGTAGCCCAACTCCAGACTGAATAGTTTTGTTTGATTCTGGATTGGGGGGGGGGGGGTGAAACCTTTGTTAGATTTTTGTGTCCCCATTGGGGGAAAATTTCTCTTCATTTCCTGTCCCAGAGACATAAAAAGTGAGAAGAGTTTCTTCCTAGACTGGTGTCCCCGCACTTCCTGTTCAGGTGACAACCTGGTTTCCTTGGGGGTGGGTGTTGGAGCCTTTGTTAGATTTTTTTTATTGCCCAGTGTGTCCCCATTGGGGGGAAAATTTCTCCTCATTTCCTGTCCCAGAGACATAACAAAAATTGAGAGGAATTCCTTCCTAGACTGGTGTCCCCGCACTTCCTGTTCAGGTGACAACATAGTTTCCTGGGGCAGAGTCTCCCTGGATGTAGAAGTTGATGCCCCCCCCTCGGTATCTTGGTACTCCCCCCCCCCCCCCCCTCCATAATGTAACATTGTCTCTTCTCTCTCTGGCAGTGATGTTGGCATCCCAGGAACAGATGAACTTGGCTCAGCTGCCGTTGCCTCAGCGGGACTACTGCGCCCATCATCTCATCAAATTCATGAAGTGTAAGAGGGACATGTGGCCCAATATCTTCGCCTGCAAGGACGAGCGCCACGAGTGGGAGTACTGCCAGCACCTGGAGTGAGTATCCCGCCATTGATAAAGGGGGACTCCAGGCGTTACCAACCCCCCTCCCCCCGCCATTTATAAAGGGGGACTCCAGGCGTTACCGCCCCCCCCCCCCCCCCCCCTCACCCTCATTCCCCTTCCTTCCCGGGGACTCTGTAACCACTTTCTGACCGGACCTTTTTCTGACATTTGTTGTTTACAAGTAAAAATCAATATTTCCCCAAATCATCCCGCAGGACGGTCACATGGGAGAGATAGGCTCCTCCTCCTGCAGAAAACACAAGCACAGATAGGTTTAACCACTTGCCGACCGCCCACTGAGCTGCTACTGCGGCAAAGTGGCTCTTGTAGACCTACGTCGCTGGACTCCTCCCCCTGTAGGCGCCGCCGGAGGGGCAGGGGAGGAGATGCGGTGATCACCGCCGCTCTTCCCCGATCGTCGGGGATTGAGTGTGGAGATCCGCCCACTTGTGTAAACAGAGCGGGCGGATCTCCTAAGTGGCAAACAGTGACAGATTGCAGTGTTCAGCATAGCTCAACCTGGGATCTGTCCCTGTGTCACTCAGTCACCTCCCCCCACACAGATCGGTAAGCATGAGGCTCACATTTAACCCCTTGATCACCAATAAAAGTTAACCCCTTCCCTGCCAGTGTAATTTTACAGTGACAGTGCATATTTATAGCACTGATTACTGCAGTAATGTCACTGGTACCCCCAAAAGTGTCAAAAATGTCAGTCAGGGGTCCGATCTGTCCGCCGCAATGTCACAGTCCCGCAAAAAAAAAAAAAAATTGCAGATCGCCGCCATTACTATTAAAAAAAAAAAAAAATGACCTAAATCTTTCCCCTAGTTTGTAGACGCGATAACTTTTGCGCAAATAAATCAAAATACGCTTATTGGGATTTTTTTTTTACCAAACATATGTAGCAGAAAACAAATTGGCCTAAAATGTTAAAGTTTGATTTATAATTTTTTTTTTTTTAGGGGAATGTTATATATCAGAATGTGAAAAATATATATATTTTTTTTTTTTTTTTTTGCAAAATTGTCGCTCTTTTTTCAAAAATTAAAAATTGCAGAGGTGATCAAATACCACCAAAAGAAATCTCTATTTATGGGGAAAAAAGGACATCAATTTAATTTGGGTACAGCGTCACATGACCGTGCAATTGTCAGTTAAAGTACAGTGCCGAATCGCAAAATAGGCCCTGGTCAGGAAGGGGGTGAAATCTTCCGGTCTTAAAGTGGTTAAAAATGCGCTCATTGAGAATTTTTTCGTCAGACATGTAGCTAAATACATTTTGGCCTAAATATATGACAAAAATGTAATATATTGGATATTTTTTAACTGTCAAAGTAGAAAATGTCAATTTTTTCGCAACATTTTTGCTCTTTTTTTATTATTAATATCGCAAAAAATGAAAAGCGCACAGGTGATCAAATACCACCAAAAGAAAGCTCTGTTTGTGGGAAAAAAAGGACATCAATTTTATTTGGGTACGGCGTTGCATGACCGCGCAATTGTCAGTTAAAGTCACGCAGTGCCAAGTTGCAAAAAGTGGCCTGGACGTTAAGCAGGAAAATCCTCCGGTGGTTAAAAAGGGCGCCCACCGGCTGCCACTCAGTTCTTATGTTTCCTGTCCTGCAAGCGTGAGCTCTGAAGACGACATTCATCCAGTTTTTTTTTTTTTTACCTTGTCCTAGGCAGGCGTGACAATTTTAACTCTGAGGACAGGGTTCTCCCTCGAAACGCGTAAGCCAGGTCATTGTGGACACCATCCAGCAGTATAGAAATGGTCTGGAGGTGATCTGTTCCCAATTCCTACATGCATGTATACATCTTATGTTTGTGAGTATAATGCATACTACCTATTTGGATTTTAACCACTTCAGCCCCGCCCACTGCGGCAGGCAGCCGCTCCTGGGCAAAGTGACGTTGCTCGCTCAGGAGACTCTAGGGGGCAAGCGTGCGGCACGCTCCTGCCCCCGCTCATTAGCAGGGGAGCCAGGGCATGTGACCTGCGGCTCCGATGGCCGCCGGCCAATCGCGATCTCCCACATCTGAGAGAGGACGGACGACTGGTGTAAACGCAGCCGTCTGTCATTCTCCCTGAAGTAAGCACAGAGGCTATGTGATCCTGATATGTAGGATCCTATGTCTCTGTGATTACTTCACAAACCACGCCCCCTGACAGTTAGAATCACACCCCTAGGGACACATTTAACCCCTTGATCAGCAGTACAGTTAACCTCTTCCCTGCCAGTGCATTATTACAGTAACAGTGCATACTTTTAGCACTGATTACTGCAGTAATGTCACTGGTACCCCCAAAAGTGTCAAAAATGTCAGTCAGGGGTCCAATCTGTCCGCCGCAATGTCGCAAAAATCGCAGAACGCCGCCATTACTAGTAATAAAAATGGCATCTTTCCCGTAGTTAGTAAACGCGATAACTTTTGTGCAAACCAATCAAAATACGCTTATTGCGATATTTTTGGTTAAAAGAAAAAAAAAAAAAATGTAGCAGAAAACAAATTGGCCTAAAATGTTAAAAAATTTTAGATTTTTACATTTTTTTTTATTTTTCAGAATTTCATATAAAAAAAATGTGAAAAATATTGTTATTTTTTCAAAATTGTCGCTCTTTTTTTTGTTTATAGCGCAAAACATAAAAATCGCAGAGGTGATCAAATACCACCAAAAGAAAGCTCTATTTTTGGGGAAAAAAAGGACATCAATTTAGTTTGGGTACAGCGTTGCACGACCGCGCAGCTGTCCATTAAATTCACGCAGTGCCAAATCGCAAAATAGGCCCTGGTCTTTGAGCAGCCAAATCCTCCGGGGCTTAAGTGGTTAAAAAACTGGCTCCTAACTTTTTTAATTGGCTCATAAATGCTGAGCAAATTTGGTATCTATTTACTTGGTGTAACATCATCTTTCACACTATACAAAAAAAAAATTCTGTTTTTTTGTTTTTTAATTCATTAGTTTTTTTTTTTTACCCAAAAAAAAAAAAAAAATTGCGTTTGAAAAATTGCTGTGCATATACCGTGCGACATCAAAAATTGCAACAACTGCCATTTTATTTCCTAGGGTCTCTGCTAAAAAAAAAAATAAATAAATAATAAAAAAAATTAATATCTCTATCTATCTATTTTTTTTTTTTTTTATTATTATTATTATTTAATTTGTTTTTTTTTTTTTTGCAGAGACCCTAGGGAATAAAATAGATAGATATATTTTATTCCCTAGGGTCTCTGCTAAATAATAAAAAAAAAATGAATATCTCTATCTATCTATCCTTTTTTTTTTTATTTATTTTTTGCAGAGACCCTAGGGAATAAAATAGATAGATTTTATTCCCTAGGGTCTCTGCTAAAAAAAAAAAAAAAATAAATAATAAAAAGAAATTAATATCTCTATCTATCTATTTTTTTATTATTTATTTATTTTTTGCAGAGACCCTAGGGAATAAAATAGATATAGATAGATAGATTTTATTCCCTAGGGTCTCTGCTAAAAAATAAATACGTGTGTGTGTGTGTGTGTGTGTGTGTGTGTGTGTGTGTGTGTGTGTGTGTATATATATATATATATATATGTATATATATAATATATATATATATATTGTTTGGGTGTTCTGAGTCTTTTTTTATGATTTTTACATGTAGGAGGGGGGGGGATGCCAGAATTGGCCCGGGTGGCAAGCGGTTACTTTCACTCTCCCCCCCCCCCCCCCCCCACACACACTTATTATTTACCCTTTGTTGTGTTTTTCTGCACACTGACCGTCTTTCTGTTTCCCCCTCCAGTTACGTCCAGCGAATGAAGCAGTACGAGCGAGAACGGCGCCTCCTAGTGAGGAAAGGGTACAAAGAGCAAATGGAAGCCTAGTGACGTCCGTCCTTTTCTCCTTTCTGAGTGGAGGAATAATTGATTTAAATTACTTTATAATAAAGATTTCTCTTATGGTGACGCTGATGTCTGTGTTTTGTGTCCTCGTCCTATAATATTCAAAACTTGAGAAAAAGACGGGCAGTCAAGCGTGGGGAAAATCATCGGCATGAATAAAACTTTATTGTCCCCGGACAAAGAACACAGCTCTGTGTGGGTGACAGTGGTCAGAGTGAGGAAGGTCTGGATGAATGGATCTTCTGTATTCTTTGTCCACCACTTGTGGGCAGGTGTGTTTTTGTTTTTTGTTTTTTTTTTTCTTCTTAAAGCGGAGTTCCGGCCTCAAAATCGATTTTGGGCCATCCGCTTGCTGAGGGCAACCTGAAAGAGAAATGGATACTGCCGATTTTTTTGGTCACTTACCTTATTATAGAAGAAAATATACTCCCCTTCCTTCCACTTCCTCCCTCTGCGGCCGCGGCCAGCGCCGTCTCTTCTGGTTTGCGATGTCTCCTGGGAGATGAATGTCATCGCTCCCAGGAGTCAATGCTCCTGCACCGGCCCCGCTCGTCACTTCGGTGCAGGCGCGTCATTCCTTGCTGAACAGTTTCTGGGCATGCCCAGAAGCTGTACGGAGATGCCACGCCTGCACCGGAAGTGACGAGCGGGGCCGGTGCAGTGCATTGTGGGACTCCGACGTCACGGAAGAGGACACGAAGAGGGACGCTGCGGCTTCAGCTGCCCACACCTGAGATGGCAGCGCTGGAGAAGAAATTTTCAAGGTAAGTATTTCTTCTTGCAGGTAAGTGCGACCCGGGACAGTTCAGAGGCTATCCATTGTGGAATGTATCAGCCCTGACTGTACCGGGGGTATTTTTAGCTCAAATTGACCCCCGAGGCCGGAACTCCGCTTTAACCCCTTAGTGCAGCCAGAGCCGTCACCCCGGTACCGTTGTTTAGCGCCGATGGTCAGCTTTCTTGTAATGGCAACCGATGCGGCTCAGGACATTCTCTCCCCCCCCCCCCCACCGGTACACCCAACCAACCAACCAACAACACGTTCACGGGCTGGTTGAAGACCCGAACAAAGTGCTTTGATCGGATCTCCGATGTAAAAAAAAAGAAAAACCGGAAGTGATGTCATGACATCATTTCCGGGTACTGGAGCCTTAAAGGCGCCAGGTTAATAAAAAAAAAAAAAAAAAAAGGCGGCATTCGAAACAGCCACACACAAGAGAAAGGTGCAGCTGTCCAGAACTCAACATTAACCCAAATGTTCTTAGAATGTGGAACAATGATAAAGGATAAAAGCATTGCACTGAAGATAAATTAATCAGATGAATGTATTAGTGATCGACCAATATCAGTTTTTCGTTACCAATACTGATATTTTGGCCGTTGCATATCGGTATCGGACGATATTTTCCTATTTTAAAACTTTTTTTTTTTTTTTTTATATCACTTGACAGGTTCTCTTATGGAGGGATCTGGGGGTCTAACTTACTGTACTTACTTTAGTGAGATACTATGTGTGTGTGTGTGTATATATATATATATTAGCGATCGACCAATATCGTTTTTTTTAGTGCCAATACTGATATTTTGGTCATCGGATATCGGTATCGGCCGATATTTTCGAACATCTAAAAATGTTTATTTTTTTTTATTTGTCACAGGTACTGTTGTGGAGGGATCTGGAGGTCTAAAAGACCCCAAACCCCTCCTCTGCACTTAACCACTTAAGCCCCGGAGGATTTTCCTGCTCAAAGACCAGGGCCTATTTTGCAATTCGGCACTGCGTTTTTTTAACGAACAATTGCGCGGGCGTGCGCCGCTGTACCCAAATAAAATTGACGTCCCTTTTCCCCACAAACAGAGCTTTCTTTTGGTGGTATTTGATCATCTGTGCGATTTTTTTATTTTTTGCGCTATAAACAAAGAGCGACAATTTTGAAAAAATAATATTTTTCACTTTTTTTATATGAAATTCCCCCCCAAAAAAATATGTAAAAATCTAAATTTTTTAACATTTTAGGCCAATTTGTTTTTTGCTACATATTTTTGGTAAAAAAAATAGCAATATGCGTATTTTGATTGCTTTGCGTAAAAGTTATTGCGTTTACTAAGGGAAAGATTTGTGTCATTTTTTATTGTTTTTTAACTAGTAATGGCGGCGATCTGCGATTTTTGTGGGACTGCGACATTGCGGCGAACAGATCGGACCCCTGAGTGACATTGACACTTTTGGGGGTACCAGTGACATTACTACAGTAATCAGTGCTATACATATGCACTGTTACTGTACTAATGACACTGGCAGAGAAGGGGTTAATTTTATTAGAGATCAAAGGGTTAAGTGTGTCCCTAGGGGCGTGATTCTAACTGTAAAGGGCGTGGCTATTTTATGTAACCACAGAGACGTACGATCCTACATAGCAGGATTGTATGATCTCTGCAGTTACATCAGGGAGAATGACAGGCGGCTTTGTTTACATCAGCCGCCTGCTTTTCTCCCTCTCCAGCGGGAGATCGCGAGTGACCGGCGGACATCGGAGCCGCCGGTCACTCGCGCGGGTATGCCCGTGAACGAGCGGGGGCGGGAGCGCGCCTCCGGCGGCACGCGCTCGCCCCCTACAGGCTCCTGGGCGAGCGATGTAGGACTGCCGCCGTAAATGTACTTGCCGCAGTCGGCAAGCGGTTAAAAGCATTCAAAACACCAACTTTGGCTGTTTTGAATGCTGTCATTTTCTGGCGCCGAGTACCCGGATGTCATGACGTCACTTCATTGCTTATATCTTTCATTTTGTACATATGTGAGTGGCATATTTAATAACATTTGAAAATGGAATTATGCTGTGTGACATCATTTTGCCCTCAAATGAGCAATCTTTGGAATATCGGCCAGTAACGGGGCCGATACAGATATATTGGCAAAAGTCAATATCGGCCCTCGATATATCGGCCGATCCCTAGAATGTATTACTTTAAGGATTCAAGAGTCCGATAGATAATGTCCATGTACATATCTAATAAGATAATAAGACCCCCTTAAATTTTTCACTCTTTGTTATATTGCAGCCATTTGCTAAAATCATTTAAGTTCATTCTTCTTCCTCATGAATGTACACATAGCACCCCATACTGACAGAAAAACACAGAATTGTTGACATTGTTGCAGATTTATTAAAAAAGAAAAACTGAAATATCACATGGTCCTAAGTATTCAGACCCTTTGCTCAGTATTTAGTAGAAGCCCCCTTTTGATCTAATACAGCCAGGAGTCTTTTTGGGAAAGATGCAACAAGTCTTTCACACCTGGATTTGGGGATCCTCTGCCATTCCTCCTTGCAAGATCCTCTCCAGTTCTGTCAGGTTGGATGGTAAACATTGGTGGACAGCCATTTTTAGGTCTCTCCAGAGATGCTCAATTGGGTTTAAGTCAGGGCTCTGGCTGGGCCATTCAAGAACAGTCACGGAGTTTTTGTGAAGCCACTCCTTCGTTATTTTAGCTGTGTGCTTAGGGTCATTGTCTTGTTGGAAGGTAAACCTTCGGCCCAGTCTGAGGTCCAGAGCACTCTGGAGAAGGTTTTTGTCCAGGATATCCCTGTACTTGGCCGCATTCATCTTTCCCTTGATTGCAACCAGTCGTCCTGTCCCTGCAGCTGAAAAACACCTCCACAGCATGATGCTGCCACCACCATGCTTCACTGTTGGGACTGTATTGGACAGGTGATGAGCAGTGCCTGGTTTTCTCCACACATACCGCTTAGAATTAAGGCCAAAAAGTTCTATTTTGGTCTCATCAGACCAGAGAATCTTATTTCTCACCATCTTGGAGTCCTTCAGGTGTTTTTTAGCAAACTCCATGCGGGCTTTCATGTGTCTTACACTGAGGAGAGGCTTCCGTCGGGCCACTCTGCCATAAAGCCCCGACTGGTGGAGGGCTGCAGTGATGGTTGACTTTCTACAACTTTCTCCCATTTCCTGACTGGAGCTCAGCCACAGTGATCTTTGGGTTCTTCTTTACCTCTCTCACCAAGGCTCTTCTCCCCTGATAGCTCAGTTTGGCCGGATGGCCAGCTCTAGGAAGGGTTCTGGTCATCCCAAACGTCTTCCATTTGAGGATTATGGAGGCCACTGTGCTCTTAGGAACCTTAAGTGCAGCAGAAATCTTTTTGTAACCTTGGCCAGATCTGTGCCTTGCCACAATTCTGTCTCTGAGCTCTTCAGGCAGTTCCTTTGACCTCATGATTCTCATTTGCTCTGACATGCATTGTGATCTGGAAGGTCTTATATAGACAGGTGTGTGGCTTTCCTAATCAAGTCCAATCAGTATAATCAAACACAGCTGGACTCAAATGAAGGTGTAGAACCATCTCAAGGATGATCAGAAGAAATGGAAAGCACCTGAGTTAAATATATGAGTGTCACAGCAAAGGGTCTGAATACTTAGGACCATGTGATATTTCAGTTTTTCTTTTTTAATAAATCTGCAACAATGTCAACAATTCTGTGATTTTCTGTCAGTATGGGGTGCTATGTGTACATTCATGAGGAAGAAGAATGAACTTAAATGATTTTAGCAAATGGCTGCAATATAACAAAGAGTGAAAAATTTAAGGGGGTCTGAATACTTTCCGTACCCACTGTATAAATACAGGAGTCCAATGAATAAAAGTCCAAGCATATAACTAAGGGCAGCCATCCATAGGGACCAGGAGTAAAGTCCCAAATACACTGTGAAAAACTTAAAGGAACAGGAGACGCCTCTAAGTGTAATAAGCAGGATGATTTATTTGGACAATGTATAAAAAAAAAAGCTCACAAACAATGATGAGTTGAATGCCCGTGGATCAATGTCCTGGGGTGAGTCATCTGTGATTCTCCTTGGTGGACTTAGGTGCTGTCAACGGGGTCTAATGGGAGAGAGCCGGCTTGATATGGGGTAGATCCATGACCCCACTATACACTGGCGTGCACGTTAGCTGAAAACGAGGCTTGAAGCGCTGAAGATGTCGACGCATTTCCGAGCTTGCTGGCTGTGATGTTAAAATGCAGCCACACTCCTTCTTCATTGGCAAAAGACGTGTGTGCCGATACATGACTTGTACTGGCTATTTATGCAACCACAGGGGGTGGAGCAATCGAATAAATGTGACTAGATTATACAAACCATGAAAAAAATTTGCAAATAAATACTAAAAGTTGGTAATAAGGGCAACCTACAATCGTCAGATAAAAGAAGGCATGGTGGCCCAAAAAGGATCAATATTCGTATACTTGTGCATTATTGTTCTTAAAGACCTATACAAGAGCCTCTGTGTCCAAAAATTACAAAATATTTGATCATATATAAAAGAATTGTAAGAAAATATGTCATAAAAAATACATAAATCATTAAAAGAAAATGAATGAATTGGAGAGAATAATTAAAAAATATATATATTTTTGGAAAAAAATAATGAATGAAAAATAATGATAAATAATGTGGTGATCTGGGGGCTAAATAACTGTTGTAACGGATCTACCGGCACCCCGACCGGGCACCTCCGTTGACGGATGCTCCTAGTGCTTCCCGAGGGCTCCAAGCACTCCACCAGACACGGTAACGACTTCAGACCCCACGAACCGCCGCAGTTTGGTTGGGGTCTCCCCGTCTCCTACCCACCCTGGACCTACGACAAGGCTCCAGGTTCCCGTGGGTGAACCTCTCTTTCCCCAGAGAGTGCAGCAGGCAGAGGAACAAGCTCTTACAAGAGCTTAGTGATTATTCAAGGGAGTATGGAGGACATAGCAATCCCTTGTAGCAGATTCCCCCAATGAAAGACAGGACTCTAGATTGAGGGTAAGGTATAACTCAACTTTATTGAACAAGAAACAGACTTTTATACAGTTTTCACTCACAAGGTTACCACCCAGGTGGACCTTGTTGAAGACTGAATATAACATTCACAATCCAATAGGAACAGAGTTTTACACTCTCATAGAGTGGACACAATCCCTCCCCTCTGGCTGATTACAGTAGCATATACAGATGAAAGTGTATACAGGAACTAAACTAATTATCTAGCCTTCTGGGCAGAACAATGTGAGGTCATTAACATTTAAAAATGGAACAGACAGGTAAACTTTATCACAATACACATTCCCTCCCAATACACAAACAATAGGGAAGTCTGCAAATGAAAGTCTTTGTGTCTCTCACAGCCAAGCATGGAATACACTGTGTAAGGTGGTATTAAATCACAAGGTTACCGCCCAGGTTGACCTTGTTGAAAACAGGCCCTGACATTCACAATCCAATGAAAGCAGAGTTTTACACTCTCATACAGTGTACACAAAGATATACACTGTTGGACAATCCCCCTCCCTTTTAGCAGCCAATCCACATACACATATACATCCTATAATAAGCTTATCTTAAGGCAGACAGAACAATGTGAGGTCATTAACATTTAAAAATGAGACAGGCACAATCCACATTCCCTCCCAATACACAAACAATAGGGAAATCTGCCAATGACAGTCTATGTGTCTCTCTCACAAACAAGCACATGGAATACACTGTGTAAGGTGGTATTAAATCTTCATATTTCTATATGAAGATATTGCTGACAAATATTACTGTCCCACTTGAAGCAATCAAAACCATGAATTATCTGTCTTTCACTCATAGTGATGGTGAGTACCGTCACAACTGTAGCCAACTCAATGCTTTAATTTAGCCCTCCAGGAGCGAGAGTATCCAGACTGTATATCCAGAATGTTTCTCTAGCGCACGACTTTTGAAATCTCTCAACTTCAGAAAGGGCTTTTGACATGTGTTCGATAACCCCAGACCCTCAGTCCTTTGGTGGACTTTTGATTGAATTTGAGTGTCGGGACACTGTGCTTGTCCTTGCCCTCCTCAATAAGTTGTCTATGTTCACCGAAACGTCGCCTCAGTGTGCGTGTGGTCCGGCCAACATAGACGAGACCGCAAGGACATGTTAGGCCATAGACAACAAAATCTGAGGAGCAATTGTAGAAATCGTTGAGCTGAATAGTTTTCCCATTGGCAAAAAAAAGTTTTTTTTGGCCATGGTGGACAAAAGAACATGTTTTACACAGACTTTTGCGACACTGATACATACCTGTTAGGGGTATCAGTGTAAGTGTGTGGGTAGACGAAGCATTGGATTTGAATTTGCTAGGGGCTATTTTGTTTTTGAGATTGGGTGCCCTGCGATAAGTTAATCTGGGGTGCTTAGGGATATTCTTGAGGTGCGGGTCCTCCTGAAGTAAGTTCTAATGTTTGAGACGGATATTCTCCATTTTTTTATGCTGGTAATGGAAGGTGGTAGTGAAGTGTACTGACTAGTGATCGACCAATATCTTTTTTTTTTTATTGCCGATACCAATATTTTGGTCATCGCATATCGATATTGGACGATATTTTCGGACATTTAAAACATTTTTTTTTTTTTTACAGGTACTCTTGTGGAGGGATATGGGGGGGTCTAAAAGACCCCAAACCCCTCATCTGCACTTAAAAGCATTCAAAACGCCAAGTTTGGCTGTTTTGAATGCTGTCATTTTTTTTTATTTGGCACCAGGTTTTTATATGGAGACCCGATCAGATCTGAATGAGGCTTTGATCGGGTATTCGGCGGCCGTGCAGGTACGTTGCCCGGATCTTCAGGTGGGATGGGAGATCCAGGAGAGCCACGGAAGGCAGTGGGAGGGTGGGGGGTCCCTCCCACTCCTTGTAATGACAGCCGAGCGGTTTCTCAGCTGCATCGGTTGTCATTACAAGACAGCCTACCGTTGGCTTTGGACGCCGGTACCGAGGGGAATGCCTCTAGCTGCAGAGCATCACTCCGGGAACAAGCACTTTTCGAAATATCGGCAATATCGGTAACCTCCGACGCCGATTCCGATATATCGGGGAAAGTGCATATCGGCCCCTGATATATTGGTGTTGCCGATAGGTCGATCTCTAGTACTGACTGGTCGAAAAGTCTTCTTGATGGACTTCAAAGGTTTTCCCTTGAGATAATGATTAAAAGCCTGTTCGACCAGAGGTTTCGGATAACCCTTGTCAAAAAACTTTTGTTTTGTGTTGTCCTCCTCCGCATCCCCTCCTGCGTATTTTCTTTTTTTTGGAGAGGGCTAGAGAAGGACAATTTACTAAAAAAATTTCTCTTGTATTAATGTTATCAATGGATAGGACTTCAGGAGGTCTGGAGGAGGGGAACAAGGAAGGGGAAGAGGACAATTCTAACTGATTCTGATTTGTAAGGGAATGGGAATTGACAGGGGAAATGGAATTGGTAGTGGCCAATGGTGGAGAGGAACTGGATAAAAGGGACCTAGGGTGGACAGCCGGTGTTGTGACCGGTATAGTCATTTTCAGACAATTATAAAAGTTGTTGAGCTCACTAAGAAGTGTACGTTTGGGTCCTTCAATTGACGTGTGTTTGTTAATCTCAGTATCACAATTAGAAGCTCTCTTTGGAACAGAGTGGGATGAAACTTTGGTGGTGTTGTCCGGAGGTGGCGGGCCCAAAGATGTCACATTAGTTGGATATCCTGGGTAGGGATATTTAGAATGTTGGTAGTTCCTAGGTTTATTTGTATAGATATTCTTATTTTCATTTTTGTGCTCATTCCTCATAGTATGTTGTTCAGGCAAAGGTAGGGGTATGTGGAGACTCATCAATGGAGGGAGTGTAGATGGATTATTAAACATAGAAAAATTGGGGACTGTTTTGGAATGAGAATTTAAGACAGTAGATTTCCATGAGAAAAATTCTGTTGGAATTATAGTCCTCTAGGTCCTGTCTGAATTTTTTAAGTTTATTTTTGATAAGAACATCTTCATCACGCTTGGTGTTACGCTTGAGTGTATGTAACCATGGGAGAGGAATGCGGATATCCAAATGGAGTATCTCTTGGGCTAAGACATGGAAATCATGAGTGAGCTGTTTTGAGTTTTTCACCTCCTGTGATGGATGAGAATTTTCATCCATTTTGAGGTACAAAATTCAGCAATAGAGGCCCGTTCTTTCTGACTATTGTTGTCAGAAAGAGGACATTCCTTTGTGACCTTCAGACCTCTGGGAGAAATCTTAGTTTCTATATATTGTTGTAAGAAAAATTTGTCCCACCATTGTAGGTTGGTGGACATTGCGATTCTCTCTAAGTGTTTGAATTTACTACCTAATAGATGTCTGTTTTTGCCTTTTGAGCGTGACACCAATGGAAAACAAGGCAGTGGGTAACTGAATAAAACACATCTAAATTGGCATATTTGTTGGCTTCTATTGCATGAATAAGCTCCATATTGGGGGAGAAAAAAAAAATATATATATATATACAGTGCCTTGTGAAAGTATTCGGCCCCCTTGAACTTTGCGACTCGACGTCACGTATGACGAAACCGGTCGGGCAGTACTGGACGCACAACTGTCACGCCCCCTAGACGCCGGCTCACATACACGCGGAACGCCGCGATCTTCTGCATCGGCCTTGGATGTTTCTGATGTGCCTTTTTACAAGCTACCCATGTAAGTGCAACCTAAATAAAACCTTGTGGAAATTTTACGGAATTACGCTATGTGCTGCTTATTTCCTTCCATATGTTCATGACACCATGTGTTGAGTTCCTATATGATATAGAGGAATATACCTGGTTATCTGGTTTCTGGAGGAGGTGATCCATTTGGAATCATTGCTTTAGTGTATGTGGCCGTTCCATTAAGTTGGAGGCCTGAGCTTCTGGTAAGCTGCCATTTTGCTACTTATATTCCACGGGTGCACCCCTGCCTCTATCTTTGGATTCCAAGTCTTCGGGTCTATCACCACCTCTCTGGGACTTCTTATTACCACTTACTATTAATTTTTGGAACACATTGTATGGACTTCTTTGTTCACTGTGTATTTTATGTCATTTAATACTTCACTTTGATATATGGGTTACACCATATTGGATAGCACTGCACTATTTTTTGCCTTATATTGTTGATCTTACTATTGATCAAGTGTTTTTCAGCTGCTTTCACCTTTACTCATTTTTACTCACCTGTTTATTCACTATTAGCGCAGGATTTTTTTATTAATGTCATATAGCAGAAAGTAAAAAATATTGTTTTTGTTTTTTTCCAGAATTGTCGCTCTTTTTTTTGTTTATAGCGCAAAAAATAAAAATCGCACAGGTGATCAAATACCACCAAAAGAAAGCTCTATTTGTGGGGGAAAAAAGGACATCAATTTTATTTGGGTACAGCGTCGCACGACCGCACAATTGTCAGTTAAAGTAACGCAGTGCCCAATCGCAAAAAATGGCCTGGGCATTAAGGGGGAAAATCTTCCAGGTTCAGAAGTGGTTACCATTAAAGTTTGACACGTTAGGTATCTATTTACTCTGTGTAACATCATCTTTCAGATTACCGTATACAAAAAAATTGGGCTAACTATACTGATTTTATTGTTTTATAATTCAATAAGGTTTTATTTTTTCCAAAAAAATTGCATTTGAAAGACCGCTGCACAAATACAGTGTGACATAAAATATTGCGATGATCTCCATTTTATTCTTTAGGGTCTCTGCTAAAACAAAATATATATATCTATATATATATATATATATATATATAATGTTTGGGGCTTCTAAGTAATTTTCTAGCAAAAATTGATTGTTAAATGTGAACAAAAAGTGCCAGAAAAGGCCGGGACTGGAAGTAGTTAAAGTCAAAGCTTCAAAAAAAAAAAAAACATTTTTTTTTTCTTTGCTTTTAAGGGTAAGGCCCCTTTCACACTTGTACGACTCCAAAGTTGCACCGACTTTGGAGTGCAACTTTGGTGCAACTTTGATGCATCTTTGACACAACTTTGGATGGGTGCAACATGGATACCACTTTGGCTTTGACCAGTTTTAATGGACAACTGTTGCACACAAGTTGCATAGTATAACAATTTGGTATGACTTTCATGCAACTTCTGAGGGTTAACATTGAAGTCTATGGCCCTGAAGTTGCAGACCAAAGTAATGCATGAACTACTTTGAAGTTGCTGCAACTTTAAGTTGCGCATATATGAATGGTTATCATTGGAAAACATGGAGAACAACATATCCTGCAACTCTGATGTCCAAAGTTGCATGACAAGTTGCACATGTGTGAAAGGGGCCTAAATTAGAGATTTGGGATCTTTTTGACCCATAAAGAGGACCTGTCATGCTTATATCTATTACAAGAGATGTTTACATAAAAAAAAAATATTAAATAAATAGGGACAGTGTGAAAATAAAAAAGTAAAATAAATAAGAAAAAAAAAAGTAAATTGCCCCATCCCCGCGTGTTTGCACACAGAAGCGAACACATACGTAAGTCGCGCCCCGCATATGTAAACGGTGTTTGCAGCACACATGTGAGGTATCACTGCGATCATCAGAGCGAGAGCAATAATTCTAGACCTCCTCTGTAACTCTAAACTGTTAACCTATAAACAAAGCGTCGCCTATGGAGAAGTACCATAGTTTGGCGTCATTCCACGAGTGTTTGTGGGTTAAAAGTAGTTTTCTAGCAAAAAATACTGATTTAAACTTGTAAACAACAAATGTCAGAAAAGGCCTGGTCAGCAAGCGTTAAAAAAAAATAAAAAAAAACAGTACAGCCAATCAGAAACTGTTTTTTATTCTGCTTTGAATGCCTTCAAGAAACAATGAGGTTCCCGTTAGTTGCTGTATAACATGTCTTCATTTATATTTTCTCCGCTTTATTATTTGGCCTGATAATCTGATATGACATAAATGCTGATAGAATATCATTTGTCTTTATTGTTTGCTTTTGCAACAGAACAGAATAGTTTAGGGTTAGGTTGTATTCTAAAAGTTGAGTGATGGCGCCATCTTGTGACTTAATGTGATAACTACAAGATCCTCAACAAAGCTCAGTGCATGTTGTGTATAGCAGCCATTCTCCGAATCGCAAAATATGGCCTGGTCATTAAGTGGGAAAATCTTCCGGTCCATAAGTGGTAACCCTTAAAGTGTGACACGTTAGGAATCTATTAACATCATCGTTCAGATTATGGGGCAAGGGGGCAAATCTTCTGGTCCAGAAGTGGTTAACCTCACACTAGCATGCCGTGATCAGTCAGTACCTCTCACTTGAATGGGTCACATTCAATCGGGGGGGGGGGGGGTTATACAGTGCCTTGAAAAAGTATTCATACCCTGTGAAATTTCCCACATTCTCATGTTACAACCAAAAACGTAAAATGTACTTTATTGGGATTTTATGTGATAGACCGACACAAAGTGGCACATAATTGTGAAGTGGAAGGAAAATGGTAAATGATACAAATAAATCTGTGAAAAGTGTGGCTGCATTTGTATTCAGTTATTACCCCTGGCCTCACCGTTGCATCTGCAGTTTAGTTGCAAGCAGTGAATAATAATCAAAACCCAACTCTTCAGAGAAAAGAGGGGTGGGAGCTACATCCGTCGGTGGACTCAGAGAAATGAATTTTACAGTAAGTAAAAAACCCAATTTTCTCTTTGGTCCACCGACAGACGTAGCTGCTGCTTTAAATCATAGACGGATGGGATGTCCAAAAGCAGCAACCACTGAGGGGTGGGGAACGGACAAACATAAAAGAATGCAGTTCCCACCGCTAACATAGCCAACTATATAACATGGAACCCAACAAGCAACAACTGTGGCCCAATTGTAACAAAACCCTAAAGGAGAAGGAAAAGTAGACTGCTCCTTAAATGGCGGCCTGCAAAACCTTGCAGCCAAAGGACGCATCCGAGGATGCAAACAAATCCACTCTGTAAAATTGGTGAGTGTATGTACAGACGACCAAGTGGCCACCTTGCAAACCTGCATCACAGACGCCTTATGGCGGAAAGCCCAAGAGGTTCTCAACGCCTGCGTAGAGTGAGCCGTGACAGGGAAAGGAGGAACCTTGCCCTTAAGAGAATACTACGCCTTCCCCAACGTCTCTCTGAACCATCGAGAGATGGTCGCCGCAGACGCAGCCTGACCCTTACGTGGTCCATCCGTATTCACAAACAGAGAGCCCGACTTACGAAAGGACTCAGTAGTCTTCAGATACATCCGTATCGCCCGAACCACATCCAGCAATGCAAGGCAATTTCCTTAGGATGGGAAGGTTTGGGATAGAGTGACGGAAGCACTAGGTCTTCGTTCAGTTGGAAGTCTGAAACCACCTTAGGAAGAAACCATGGATTAGGCCGTAACACTGCCGTATCCCTGTGTAGTACCAGATAAGGAGAGCGGAAAGATAGCGCCGCTAGTTCAGAAACCCTGCGCGCAGAGGTGATAGCCACCAAAAAGGCAACTTTCTGCGACAAGGCGAGCAAGGAAATGTGTCTTATGTTCTCGAAAGGAGATTTATGAAGAACCCATAGAATCATATTAAGGTCCCAAGGAGGTAACTGAGACCTCCTGGGGAGAGCCAACTGGCGAACCCCCTGAAGAAATGTACGAATCAAAGAGTGCATAGCCAAAGGGAGTTGGAAGTACACAGCCAAGGCCGAGGTCTGACACTTAAAGCGGTTGTATCCTCATAAGCAAAAAACAAAAACAAACCCTGCAGGAGAAAGGCATAATGAAAGAAAGGCCCCGACACAGTCGCCTGGACAGCACTGAGGGAGCTGTCATGTTCCCTTGGCGTCTCTTCCGGGTTCGGCGGCTCTAGCACTGTGAGTGGCCAGAGCCGCGATGACGTCACTCCCGCGCATGCGCGCTGGAGTTTACTTTCCGGCAGGGAGCCGGCAAAGGGCTCTGAAGGTCAGCCGGACCTTCAGACCGCATGCGCCGCTGGTGTCAGCGGCTGCATGCAGGGCGAATATCTCCTAAACCAGCGACTCTAAAGCAGGATGGAAGATCGGACCCTGAGACAGAAGATCTTCCTGCAGAGGAAGTGTCCACGGACATGCGACCTTCAGCCGAATCACGTTGGCGTACCAGGATCTCCGGGGGCCACCAGAATTACCGGAATCCCCTCCAACTTGACCCTGCGTAGCAGGCAAGATAACATTTTTAGTGGAGGGAAAGCATAAATTAGCCCGTACTGGCTCCAGGGAGCCACCAGGGCGTCTACTGCATCGGCCAGAGGATCTCTGGACCGAGCCACAAACTTTGAAACTTTTCTGTTTTGTCTGGAGGCGATCAGGTCCACATCCGGGGTCCCCCACCGGAGACACAGCTGGTGGAACACTTGTGGATGCAGGGACCACTCTCCCTGATCCAGGGTTTGGCGACTCAGGTAGTCCGCCTGCCAATTGTCTATGCTGGTAATGTACACGGCGGAGAGGGCTGGGACGTAGTCCTCTGCCCAGCGCAGGATCTCAGCTACCTCCAGAACCACCAGGCCACTCATGGTGCTCCCTTCATGATTGACATATGCCGCGGCCGTGACATTGTCAGACTGGACTCGGACAGAACACTCCTTGAGATTGCATGTCCAGTGGAACAGGCTCAACTTGATTGCTCTCAGTTCCAAAACGTTGATCGGGAGCTTGGACTCTTCCAATGTCCAGGTCCCTTGAACATTCAAGGTGCCACCACTCACCACTGTCCAGAATACTGGAAGGAAGGATTTCCCTTGGAGAAGATTCAGAGAGCTGAGCCACCAATTCAAGGAGTCCTTGGATCTCTGAATCAAACGAATCAGACTGTCCATGGATAGAGGATCCTTGTCCCATTTGACAAGGATCTCCTGATGCAAAAGTCTTGTGTAGGCCTGAGCATATGGTACGGCCTCGAAGGAGGACACCATCAGGCCCAGCACCTGCAAAGGTGACCTGAGAGACACCAGGTCGCAAGCCAGCAGTGACAGAATCGCTTCCCTTAACTTCTGTAACTTCACAGGAGGTAGAAATACCTTTGCCGAGGCTGAATCTAGGATCATCCCTAGATACTCCAGTCTAGTTGTTTTGAACCAGGGCAGATTTCTGAAGGTTGAGATTCCAACCGAATGGCTTCAGAGCGTGAATGGTCAGCTTCAGAGTCTGCTCGGAGAAGAAGATCGTCCAGGATCGCTATTCCTCTCCGTCATAGCAGAGCCAGGATAGGGGCTAACACCTTGGTGAAGACCCTGGGAGCAGAGCCGAGACCAAACGCTAACGCCATTAATTGAGGATTGAAGATGCAACGGTGAGGCCAGGGGTAATAACCCAGGGACCCCGCCCCCCTGGGCGTGTCAAAGCCTTTGGGTCTACCTGGTCGCTCCTAGTGGGAGGGGCTTATTACCCATCTGTCTATGATTTAACCACTTACCGCAAAACCCTGTACATGTACGTCGGCTGCATGTAAGTGGTTGTACCAGGATGATGCCTCTGGCTAGAGGCATAACCCCGGTACCATTTTTTAGAGCCGCCGGTTGGCTTTATGGCGGTAATGACTCGGGAGCCGCTAGATCGTTACCCCGGTGAGCGGGAGGGGACCTCCCCCCCCCCCTCCAGCCGCCTTCCGTGGCATTGCCCGGGTCTCCCGTCCCACTGGAAGACCCAAGCAACCAGCCGGCGCATCCACCGGCTGGATGGAGTCCCGCTCTAAGCCGGAAGCAGCTTTGATTGGGTCTCCGATGACGTAACCCGGAGGCGGCGTCCATGACGTCACTTCCAGGTTACTCTGCTGCTAAAGGCGGCAGATTAAAAAAGTGAATGTATTCAAAAATGCAGTTTTCGGCGTTTTGAATACATTGAAGTGCAGTGAAGGGGTTTGGGGTCTGACCCTCGATCCCTCAATAAAGAGTACCTGTCACTGCCTATTGCTGTCACATTCCCCCCCCTCCCCCTCCATAAAGAGTACCTGTCACTCCTATTACTGTCACATTCCCCCCCCTCCCCCTCCATAAAGAGTACCTGTCACTGCCTATTACTGTCACATCCCCCCCCCTCCCCCTCCATAAAGAGTACCTGTCACTCCTATTACTGTCACAAGGGATGTTTACATTGCTTGTGACAGCAATAAAAGTAATCAGATTATTTTTTTTTTTAAATAAAATAAAAAATAAATAAATAAATAGAAAAAAAAAATGTAGCCGCCCCTGTTGCCGTGAGCTCGTGCACGAAAGAAAACGCATATGGAAGTCGCGCCGCAAATGCAATCGCTGCTCAAACCACGCATGTGAGGTATCGCTGCGATCGCCAGAGCGTGAGCAATAATTAAAAAAAAAGAGCTACGCTCTAACTCTAAACTGGTAACCGTTAACCAGTTAAGCCCCGGAAGATTTTACCCCCTTCCTGACCAGGGCCTATTTTGGGATTCGGCACTGCGTGACTTTAACAGACAATTGTGCGGTCTTGCGACGCTGTACCCAAACGAATTTGACGTCCTTTTTTCCCCACAAACAGAGCTTTCTTTTGGTGGTATTTGATCACCTGTGTGATTTTTTTGATCATGCGCTATAAACAAAAAAAGAGCGACAATTCTGCAAAAATAACAATATTTTTCACATTTTTTTAATATGAAATTCCCCCAAAAAAAATGTAAAAATCAAAATTTTTAACATTTTAGGCCAATTTGTATTCTGCTACATATGTTTGGTAAAAAAAAAAAAAAAATCGCAATAAGTGTATTTTGATTGGTTTGCGCAAAAGTTATCGCATTTACTAAGGGAAAGATTTTTGTCATTTTTATTGTTTTTTTTTTTTTTAACTAGTAATGGCGGCGATCTGCGATTTTTTTTGCGGGACTGCGACATTGCGGCAGACAGATCGGATCCTTGACTGACATTTTTGACACTTTTGGGGGTACCAGTGACTTTACTGCAGTAATCAGTGCTATACATATGCACTGTTACTGTAAAAATGACACTGGCGGGGAAGGGGTTAATTTTATTGGAGAGGCAGGGGTTAAGTGTGTCCTTAGGGGTGTGCTTCTAACTGTGGGGGGGGGGGGGTGTGGCTTTTCATGTAACAGCAGAGATCTACGGTCCTACATAGCAGGATCATATGATCTCTGCAGTTACACAGGGGAGAATGACAGGCGGTTTTGTTTACATCAGCCGCCTGCCTTTCTCCCTCTCTACCGACGATCGCCGAGTGACTGGCGGACATCGGGTCCACCGCTCACACGCGCAGGGGGGGGGGGGGTCCGTGACCGAGCGCTCGCTCCCTAGAGCCTCACAGGCTAGTGACGTACCGATACGTCACCTAGCCTGTGAGGGGCTGACCGCCGCTGTATATCGTCGTGCGGCAGTTGGCAAGTGGTTAAAAAAAGCGTCGCCTATTGAGATCTCTATTGACCGTAGTTTGTCGCCATCCCACGGGGGGGGCGCAATTTGAAACGGTAACATGTTGGGTATCTATTTACTCGGTGTGACATCTTCTTTCACAATATACAAAAAAAATGGACTCACTTTACTGTTTAGTATTTTTTAAATGCAGTGAAATGGGATTTTTCGTAATTTTTCCCCCCAAAAAAAAAGTGGCGTTTGGAAGACCGCAGCGCAAATACCGCGTGACAAAAAATATTGCAATGACCGTCATTTTATTCTCCAGGGTCTTTGCTATAAATATATATATATATAATGTTTGGGGGTTCTAAGTAGTTTTCTAGCAAAAAATAAAGATTTTATCTTATAAAGAAAAAGTGTCAGAAATGGGCGCGGTCCTTAGGTGGTAATTTGTGTTGTATGACCGCGCAATTAGCAGGTAAAGTAGTGCAGTGCTGAATAGAAAATCATGAAGGGGGGAGGGGGAGATCAATTATTTCATTATTTATTTATTTAATTTCATTTTGCAATCAAAACACAACAAGAAATCAATAAATAATTTATCAGACATCAATGAACATCCAATTATTATCATTTCTTATCATTAGATGATAATAATAATGATGTATGGGGGGGGGTCACCCCCAGGGACAGATCTATCTGGATCTGTATTGGGTGATATTGGTATTCTGGGACTTGTAGTCCTCCTCATTACACAGCTCAGTGATGTGATTAGATTCTATACAGATTTTCTAGCAGTCTCCGCTGTGATGACGGAGCTCCGTTCCCCATTCCCGTCTCCTCCTCAGGCGCCATGTTGTGTTGGTTTCCTCCATAGAGCTCCGTGTAATTTGGTCTTCGGTAATATGGCCGCTTCTTCTATTCCTATAGTGAGGAAGGTGGAGACATGTCAGGGAAGGACTCCGCCCCCTCCAGTATATGAACACGTGTTGTTGTGACTGGCTGTGGCCCCTCCCCCGCACTGTCCTGCCCTGGTGTCGGAATAGTCGGTCAGGGATGGGGATTTGTCTGCCGTGTCTGGGGGGAGCCGCCGACGATGTCATAGAGACTCCGGACCCGGTGAGAGGGGGAGGGGAGATGTTGGGGGATTGGATGGCGGGGGGAGGGGGTCGGGTAGTTGGCGAAACAGTTCGGTGAGATGTTAGGGGGGAGGGGTCGTGTGGTGAGGGAGATATTCAGGGGGTGGGGGTCGGGTGGTTATTTGGTGATGCAGGGGGTGTCAAGTGGGGGGTATTAGGTGTCAGGTGGTGGGGGAGGGGTTCAGGGGTGTGAAGTGGTGGTGGGGAGGTTATTATGTGGCGCAGAGGTTGTCAAGTAGAGGGGGAGGGGGGTATTGTGTGGTAGAGTCAGGTGGTGGGGGAGGGGCTCAGGGGGTGTCATGTGGGGAGGTGGTGCAGGGGCTGTTGGGTGGTGGTGGGGGGGTGCAGGGGGTGGTAGTGGGGGGGTGGTATTGGGTGGTGGGGGATGTAGTAGCGGGGGAGGGGGTGTATTGGGGGGGTGCAGGGGGTGGTAGTGGGGGGGTGTATTGGGTGGCGGGGGGGGTGCAGGGGGAGGGGTTTGGTATTGGGGGTGGGTGTATTGGGTGGTACTGGGGGGGTGGTGCAGGGGGTGGTATTGGGGGGGGGGTGGTAGTGTGGGGGGGTGTATTGGGTGGTGGGGGATGGTAGTGGGGGGTGCAGGGGGTGGTATTGGGTGGTGGGGGATGTAGTAGCGGGGGGGGTGTATTGGGTGGTTGGGGGGGGGGTGCAGGGGGTGGTAGTGGGGGGGTGTATTGGGTGTTGGGGGATGGTAGTGGGGGGGTGCGGGGGGTGGTATTGGGTGGTAGTGGGAGGGTGTATTGGGTGGTGGGGGGTGCAGGGGGAGGGGGTGGTATTGGGGGGGGTGTATTGGGTGGTACTGGGGGGGTGGTGCAGGGGGTGGTAGTGGGGGGGTGCAGGGGGAGGGGGTGGTATTGGGGGGGGTGTATTGGGTGGTACTGGGGGGGTGGTGCAGGGGGTGGTAGTGGGAGGGTGTATTGGGTGGTGGGGGATGGTAGTGGGGGGGTGGTGCAGGGGGTGGTAGTGGGGGGGTGCAGGGGGAGGGGGTGGTATTGGGGGGGGTGTATTGGGTGGTACTGGGGGGGTGGTGCAGGGGGTGGTAGTGGGAGGGTGTATTGGGTGGTGGGGGATGGTAGTGGGGGGGTGGTGCAGGGGGTGGGGGATGGTAGTGGTGGGGGGGGGTGTATTGGATGGTTGGGGGGGTGTATTGGGTGGTGGGTGGGGGTGCAGGGGGTGGTAGTGGGGGGGTGTATTGGGTGGTGGGGGATGGTAGTGGGGGGGGGGTGGTGCAGGGGGTGGGGGATGGTAGTGGTGGGGGGGGTGTATTGGATGGTTGGGGGGGTGGTATTGGGTGGTGGGCGGGGGTGCAGGGGGTGGTAGTGGGGGTGGGTGCAGGGGGTGTTGGGTGGTACAAGGGGTATCGGGTGGTGGGGGAAGGGTACAGGGGGGGGGTTAGGTGAGATGTGGTTTTGGGGCATTGGAGGTATTGGGTGGTGGGGGGAGATGTTCAGGGGCTGTTGGGGGGTGTATTGGGTGGTACAGGGGGTGTCAGGTGGTGGGGGAAGGGTACAGGGTGGGGTTAGGTGAGATGTTGGGGGTGGGGTGCTCTTGGTGTGCAGACCTCAGGGGTCGCTCCCCGGTTCCATCCCTTCCTCTGGCTGTGCAGTGAATGTTCTTATTATTCACAAAAATCCATCCAAATATCATTACATGAATGGGAAAAGTGGTAAAAAAATAAAATTATATATAAATTATTATTAGTAATTAATGGAAAAAGTTATCTGAGCGATTTAAAATAAAGAAATATCAATACAGGTAATCAATAATAAACGTTTATATAAGCAATAATAAAGATTAGTCATCCACTAACAATAAATGGCTACATTTAGAAGAAGAAGAATAGATTGACGGATAACTAATAATTTTTATTGCTCATATGAACATTTCTTTAATACATTTTGATTGCCTTTATTTATTACTAATGTTGACATTTATTTATTAATTTCTAATATTAACCACTTGACCTCCAGAAGATTTACCCCCCCCCCCCCCCAGGCCATTTTTTTGCGATACGGCTCTGTTACTTTAATTGACAATTGCGTGGTCGTGCGACGCTGTATCCAAATTTTGTCTTTTTTTTTTTTTTTTTTTTTTTGTGTTCCCACAAACAGATCTTTCTTTTGTTGGTATTTCATCACCTGTGTGAGTTTTTTGTTTTTTACTTTCTGCTATATAACATTCCCAATAAAAAAATCTAAATTCTTCATAAATTTAGGCCAATATGTATTCTGCTTCGTGTCTTCGGTAAACAAAATCCCAATAAATCTACAGTATCTCACAAAAGTAAGTACACCCCTCACATTTCTGTAAATATTTTATTCTATCTTTTCATGTGACAACACTGAAGAAATGACACTTTGCTACAATGTAAAGTAGTGAGTGTACAGCTTGTATAACAGTGTAAATTTGCTGTCCCCTCAAAATAACTCAACACAGCCATTAATGTCTAAACCGCTGGCAACAAAAGTGAGTACACCCCTAAGTGACAATGTCCAAATATGGCCCAATTAGCCATTTTCCCTCCCCGGTGTCATGTGACTCGTTAGTGTTACAAGGTCTCAGGTGTGAATGGGGGGAGGTGTGTTGAATTTTGTGTTATCGCTCTCACTCTCTCATACTGGTCACTGGAAGTTCAACATGGCACCTCATGGCAAAGAACTCTCTGAGGATCTGAAAAAAAGAATTGTTGCTCTACATGAAGATGGCCTAGGCTATAAGAAGATTGCCAAGACCCCGAAACTGAGCTGCAGCACGGTGGCCAAACCATACAGTGATTTACCAGGACAGGTTCCACTCAGAACAGACCTCGCCATGGTTGACCAAAGAAGTTGAGTGCAGTGCTCAGCGTCATATCCAGAGGTTGTCTTTGGGAAATAGATGTATGAGTGCTGCCAGCATTGCTGCAGAGGTTGAAGGGGTGGGGGAGGGGTCAGCCTGTCAGTGCTCAGACCATACGCCGCACACTGCATCAAATTGGTCTGCATGACTGTCATCCCAGAAGGAAGCCTCTTCTAAAGATGATGGACAAGAAAGCCAGAAAACAGTTTGCTGAAGACAAGCAGACTAAGTACATGGATTACTGGAACCATCTCCTGTGGTCTGATGAGACCAAGATAAACTTATTTGGTGTCAGATGGTGTCAGGCGTGTGTGGCGGCAACCAGGTGAGGAGTACAAAGACAAGTGTGTCTTCCTACAGTCAAGCATGGTGGTGGGAGTGTCATGGTCTGGGGCTGCATGAGTGCTGCCGGCACTGGGGAGCTACAGTTCATTGAGGGAACCATGAATGCCAACATGTACTGTGACATACTGAAGCAGAGCATGATCCCCTCCCTTCAGAGACTGGGCCGT